>NC_065446.1:86214000-86514000 GCF_917563875.1 Diabrotica virgifera virgifera | reverse complement strand
AATTAATTGATTGGTTGACTTACCTGTTAAGGAGGGACAATCATAATTGTCCTATCTTACATTTCGAACATTTGTACTTATGGTAGTGGCCTTTTCGGGCCGCTGATCACAGTTTAAAGAAGGAGAAGAAGAAAAAGAAGATTATTAAGCTTCTTGACAAGTGATGTCCGCGCATCACTGTTTTTTTTTTATTTTATTTTTATCGCACAAGACATGGGTGGGTTCAAAAGAATCAATGGGGGGGGGAGCGTACAAATGTTCGAAATGTAAGATAGGACAATTATGATTGTCCCTCCTTAACAGGTAAGTCAACCAATCAATTAATTGTCCTTCACATAACATTTCGAACATTTGTACTTATGGTAGGCTGTTGAAAGATTAAACAATATTGTGCGATAAATAAACGAAAGTACATTGCAATCCAAAAATGAATAGTACTTAGCAATTTTTTTTTTTAGAAACTTTACTCAAAATATATACATATGTATACCTAACTAATATATTAGAGCAATTATTAATTAAGATTCATGTTTATATTTTAATTATATGAGATGTGTACTTTCAACCAGGTACAAATAAACATAATAAGAAAATTAATGTTCTTACTAATATTAGTAACCTACACATGTAATATAATTACAATTACATACAATTACATGGACTCACCAGACAATACGGTTTTGCAAAGAGTCCGTAATCTTTTGCTAGAGGTTTATTATAAAAAATATTGAATACTTGAGAATTTTCTGTCCATCTCGCCGTCTCTCTAATATCTTCTATAATCCAGTTCTAACTCCCGCTGAGGTAGATGCATGTCTGACACTATACACTTTAAAAATATTAGTATCTATATTTTTAATTTAAAAAAATGTTATATCTATCTACTCAACGCCTGGGTAGATGTTGCTTTATACGTCTCTTTTTTTTTGTTTTTAGTTATAAACAACTTGTCTTCCGATTGAGGACGAATGTTTTAGAAATCTCTAAACACTCTCAACTGTGTTTTTTGTTTTAAATAGGTTGATATTTGTTTATTTATTATTATTATTATTATTTTTTGGGGAAGTCTTTATCCTATGTTATATCAAAATGTCAATTTTATCTTGATCCATGAAAATATTCTGAATTTTTATTAGGTACAGGGTTTGCAACCTCTGAACTGAAGTGAGTGCAATCAACATTACAAGTTTGTAAGTAAGATCTTTCAGGGAAAGGCTTGTGAGACGAAATAATGTTTCTAAATAAAGTAATACTGGTAGAGGGTCCCAAGTTAATTAATATTTGGGCAATTAAGGTTTGAGGTTATATATACATTTGTAAAAAAATTTAAAAATGTTTTTATAATATTCTAGGATATATTCTATCAACGCCAATGCAGCACTGTGAATGTTAATACGAGCTATAATTATAATCCGGTTCTACGATAGATTTAATAAAATTAAAATTTGATAATTCATAAGCAAAATGGTTATTATTTTATACTAAACCGTCACCATCTCTTGAAAACTGTATCATACAGATTTAGTGATTTGTTGTAATAGATGGGATGGAATCCTTAGGAATGCCTTTTCTTAAAAAGCTTGCCTGACAAGAATATGGAAACCCAAAGGATGTCCTGGATATAAAACCTTAAAAAAAATTCTAGATTAAATTTTTATCAGGTCCATAATTATCTTTTTGGTTGTGTAAGGTATGGTGGTCAAAGTTTGTGTACCAAGGCTGAAAAACATAAAATTTAAATCCATGCCAATCTAGAGTTAAGGCATTGGCTTTCTCTGATCCGGGGTCAGGTTTCAAAATTACATACCTTGCACATTTTTTTTTTTTTAGGATATGTGGCAAACATATCGATTTCTGGAATAAGAAGCTGCTCAAAAATTATAGTAACACAATTATCACTTAAAGAATACCTACTCTGTTTCTATTTTTAAAGATCTTGATTCCGAGTCAGGCAAAAGCATTTTTTTTACTGTTACAGATGCAAAAATAATTTTTAAATTCCTATTTTCACAGAATTATTAAATTTATCTGCAAATGTTGAGTACTGTACACTACCCATCTTGTTAATGCAAGACACAGCTGTTGCGTTATTTATTCCTAGCAAAATGTTACAATTCCTATATTCGTTGAAAAAGGATTTCAAGCCACTATATGCTGCTAGTAACTGAAGTACATTTATATGTAGTTGTTGTTCATGACTCCAAAAACCATGAGTTTTGTTATCAATGCAGCATACCCGCCATGCTAAAAGATATATGCATCGCAAAATATTTCAAGTACATAATTGGATTATTTTATATTTTGCTCACTAATTGGTATGTTATTTAACCACCAATTGTAATCATTTTTAAGTATTTAGGTATGGTCATTTTAGTGTTATAACTATTAGTTTAAGAAAGAGGCTACTTTTCTTTTGTATTTATTTATATATTGTTTTTTTTTGTATAATTTTCCATATTTAACTTCCATAAATGGACGAACTGTTACAAACTGACCGATTAAGGCTGCAAATGATCTTATTTTACATGTACTTTTATTTTTGATGTTCTGAATACTATTAGATTTTTTTTTGTCAGCAGGTGCAAAATATATCAGGTTCGAATCAAACGTAAAACCAAGAAAAGTTATATTTTGTGGGGGTGAAAGTATACTTTTCCTTTTTTTTTATTTATAGTAAATCCCAAGCAGAAAAAACATAGAAAATGTTTAAACAATATTTTCTTTACATTTTAAATATGATTTTGAAATTGGTAAATGGTCCTCTAAAAAATTGACAAAAGTAAAGCCTCCTGTTATTAGATTATTTAGGGCTGGTTTTAAAGTTTTTGTAAATATAAAAGCCGAGATATTATTCAAACCAAACGGTAAACAGTTTAATTAATATAAAAAAGTTCTGTACTTAAATTTTAAATATTTTTTAGAATTTTAATGAATAGGAATAGCAAAATAGACAACTTTTAAATCTATTTTTGCCATAACCCTTGAAAATGAGCTTGAGGACTGACCTATTATAGTCTTCCAGCTTAAAATATGTGGCTTCTATAAAGCAATTCAATTGTTTTAAATTCAAAACAAAATCTCTGATTTCCGTCTTTTTAGGCACAAAAAACTACGAAAAATAAATTGTCCTTTTGTATGTGAAGAAGGAGAAGTAGTAATTTTTAATTACTTTTCAAGTAATTTTTTTTTGTCATACGACCAGTTTGGGTCTATGAGAACTTTTGGTGCTCTCTCTTCAGAGGGCGTTGTTTTAAATAAAATATTAAAACCTTAGACCAAACTTAAAAATTTCTTATCTGAAGTAATCCCTTTCCATATTTTAATACAGTTAGCCATATTACCCTATCAATTTTTATTGACATCCTGGTTGTTCTCATTTGCTTTTGGTACTGCTGTCTGTTCGATTGTTTGCATCTCGATGCTAGTAGAGGGTGATTTGAGTACTGACTTTGTCCAATTCTTGGTCTGCTCAAGGTTGGATTGAAGTTTAAACGCTGCTGATTAAAGTTGCTAGATTCTGAAAGAACTTTTGATGGATGCTGAGTGGAAACAGCAGCTTGGCTTTGTGGTATAGTTTTTGGATAAACAGTGGTCTTTTGTGGCTTCGTAATGACTTCGAGATGACTTAATAAAGCTGATTTCGTATCTTTGTTTAATATTTTTGAGAAAACCAAACAAAAAATTATTGTAAGTACACTTACTAACTTTGTAATATTAAGGTAGACGATAAAAATCAATGCAGAATGTGCAAAAAGTAGTTAAATGTATTTTATTCTATTCTAAACTTCTGGGCTACTATAAGTAACTCTGCGAAATAGGAGTAGCTCAAAATAAAGATTTTCTGGGCTACTAAAAAAAGTACCCTCTTCTAGTTTTATTGTTTGAGGACAAACCAAACAAACATTTAATGTAAGCAGTAAACTTACTACCCTCGTAATATGAAATCTAGGCAAAATGTGCACAAAGTAGTTGAATAAATACATTTTATTGTATTCTAAACTTCTGGGCAACATTAAAGTACCTCGGAGAAATAGAAGCAGATAAAATAATCATAAAGATTGTCTGGGCTGCTAAAAAGTACCCTCTGCTGTAATTTTATTGTTTGAAGACAAACTAAACAAAAAGCTTGGTGTAATTAAACTTGCTTGTAATCTTAAATCGAAGTAGAATTTACAAAAGTAGTGAAATAAATATAATTCTATTGTATTCTCCAAACTGCTAGGCTACTGTAAAAATACCTCTGAGAAATAGAAGCAGATAAAATGATCATAAAGATTGTCTAGGCTACTAAAAAATACCTCTGCTCTAGTTTTATTGTTTGAACACAAAACCAAACAAATAATTTAGTGCAAGTAAACTTGCTTGTAACGTGAAATCGAAGTAAAATTTACAAAAGCAGTTAAACTAATATATTTTGTTCTATTCTAAACTTCTGGACTACTGTAGAGTACCTCTGAAAAATAGAGGTAGGTCAAATAATCATAAAGATTTTTTGGGCTGCTTAAAAGCACCCCTGCTCTAATTTTATTGGTAAACCCTTTATTTTGTTCTATTTTAAACCTTTGGGCTATAATTTTATTTTTAAACCCCTAATAATGTAGTCTGTATTACTTTGGGCTACCTTAAGGTATCCTTATTGACACAAACAATGTAAATTTTTGCATAATATCATGTCTGTCGGACATTTTGCTACAAAATAAGCATTAATAGGAAAACCAGTGCACTGTGGCAACATAGCGCCTGTTACATCTCTGTGTGTTTTGACAAATACTATTGACGTTTTGAGTATTTCGAATAGGGAAGAAGGCGAGATATATTAACTATGACAACAGAGAAAATATATTGATAACAACAAAAAAGGACCCCAAGTTTGAATTTGGTTAAAATTGTCATTTCGTAAATATTAAATATTTATAGTTCGATCTATTCACACATAATTTAATTTATCTAACATATAATGATTCAAAAATATCTTATAAATAACTTGGTCTTTTGGGATAAAACCCAAAAATATCATATAAATACCTTAACTCTACCAGTTTCTGTTGCAAATTTTCATATTTCCGCCTCTTTCGGGATACACAATTATTCTCTGATGACTTTTGTGGTATTTTAAACACTGTCTAATAATTTTTATAAAACTATTTGGAAAGCACTTGTGATCAGTACACGCACAGAAAAAAAACAGTGATGCGCGGACGTCACTTGTCAAGAAGCTTAATAATCTTCTTTTTCTTCTTCTGCTTCTTTAAACTGTGATCAGCGGCCCGAAAAGACCACTACCATAAGTACAAATGTTCGAAATGTTATGTGAAGGACAATGAAAAATAGGTTCATATTCGTCAAATTCCAAATGGAATACTTTAACGTGAAATAACCAAAAATGAAACACATTTCGGGGAAAACTCATTACAACTTATTTAAAGTGTTTAAAAAAAGCTTCATTTTTGTTTTATAAAAAAATTTCTAGCATCAAAATTACACAAGTTACGCTCAAAATAAATTTAGTCGCTTTTGGTTTTGGTAAAAAAATCGAGAAAATCATCCCCTAATTAGTATCTTAAATGAACTTAATCGTTACGACTTCACAAGTTTCTTGACTCGTGTATATGTTGTTTATATGATCTGTAAGTTTCATCGGTTCAAAGTCCTTATTATTGAAAGGGCTGTAGTTAAAAGGGGTTGAACGAGTCACTGATCACGAATGTATGCAAATTTAGAAACACCAAATCTTAATAAATGTTTGTCTAACAGAAAAACAAAAAAATACATGATATTCAGAAAAGCAAATCTGACTTTTTTTTGTTTTTCGAGATTTTTGGTATCTCTAACAATTTTTAAGTTATTTTGAAAAAAAGCATATTTTTCAAAATTTTAATTTTTAAAAATTTTATTTTGAAACCAAATTTTTTCAAAAATAAGCACTTTGAATCGATGAAACTTACATATCATTTAAACACAACATAAGTATAATAATTTGTGGAGCGGTAACGATTAATTTCATTTAAGTTGCTAATTAGGGGGTGGTCTTCCCGATTTTTTTTTGCAACAACAAAAAGGGACCAGCTTTATTTTGAGGGTAACTTGCTTAAATGTAATGCTAGAAACTTTTTGTAAAAACAGAAATAAAGCTTTTTTAAACACTTTAAAAAAGTTATAATAGGTTTTCCCCAAAAAGTGCTTAATTTTTTGGATATTTAACGTCGAAATATTCTATTTGAAATTTGGTGAATATGAATCTATTTTTCATTGGCTATAACTCTGGTTTTACGAGATCCAGAGACCTAACGCGTACTCCATTTTTTTTACTTTTTTATAAGCTATATTTTTGCTAAGAACGTTTTTTTCTACAAAATACTTACTTTTTGAGTTATTTGCGAAAAACCGTCTAAAAATGTGGTTATTTTGTTGAAAAATGAACATATTAACTCGCAAATAACTCGAAAAGTGTTGACTTGGCGAAAAAGCTCTAGAGAACAAAAGTTACTTAAAATTAGTCAGTTTACCCAATTCCGGACTTATTTTGGACATATATTTTTTCACCCCCAAGAGGGGATGAAAGTCACCCCCAGGGCAAAAGCACACATCGGCACAGTATCACTTTTTTTTCTTTGACATTATAGCTGTGTGTATGCCAAATTTCATGTCAATCCAAGCGGTTCTTTAAAATTTAGAGCAAAAACCGTGAAAGAATGGACTATTAGTTATGGCATGCTCCGCTTGTCGTCGACTAGTCCCTGACTGTCTCTGCGAATACACTTATTAATTTCTAGACAAGGCGAAAACGGCGGGTTCGTTGGGAAAAATATCCCCATGAAATTTTTTTGCATAATCACATTCGCGAGACATCGCAGAATAAGGTTCAAGAAGTCGCCCACGTGAAAAGTGGTCCAAATTTTTTTTACTAATTTTTTTTAATCAAATTGCAAAAATCAATATTTTTGGCCCGGACAATTTTTTTGTAGGTTTTTTGGACCATTCTGGATAAAAAAGGTCTCTTATAATTTTTCTCTAAAGTTGATTGTTTTCGAGTAATAAGCAATTTAAAATTGAAAAAACGAAAATGGCGATTTTCAAGGCTTAATAACTCGGTTAAAAGTTATTATTATGAAAGTCAGAAAGAGACTAAATCAAAGTTTAATGCTCCCCCTACAAGATCCTGAAGAGAATTTTGTCATTATTTTATTACTAAGCTGTTATTTTTAATTAATAATAATGAGCGCCATGCACGTGTTAGGCGGCCGTAAATGCTGAGTGCGAGAGAGATGCCATTCCGGCAGTCCAATTGTGCATCTTACTTGCACTCACATTTACAGCCGCGTCAATACGATCTAACCGCCCATTGTTATTAATTAAAAATAACAGCTTAATAGTAAATTTATAACACAGGTTTCTTCAGGATCATGTAGCGGAGGTTTGAAATTTTAATTTAGTCAGTTTCTAACTTTCATAATAATAATTTTTAACCAAGTTATTAAGTCTTGAAAAGGGTCATTTTCGCTTTTATCAAATTTTAAATTGCTTATAACTCGAATAAGATCAACTTTTGAGAAAAATATTAAGAGACATTTTTTGTCCAGAATAGTCCAAAAAACCTAAAAAACAGGGTCCCGAACCAAAAATACTGATTTTTGCAATCTGATTAAAAAAAATTGTTAAAAAAATTTGGACCACTTTTCACGTGGGCGACTTCTTGAACCTTATTCTGGGATGTCTCACGAATGTGATTATGCAAAAAAATCTCATGGGAATATTTTTTCCAACGGACCCGCCGTTTTCGGCTTTTCTATTCCTCCCAGCGGTGACATAAACGTCAAAATCCTGACTCGGCCGACCGGGAGATATTATACAGAAGTTCAGCCACGATTTTCTAAGTCCTGCCTTTTGCAATACTGGAAGGGTAGACTATGTACTTACAATCTGTGGAAACATCCATAAATTTCCTGTGACATTTTCCTGCAAAAATTAGATTTTCCCAAAAAATAAAAACAGGGTTTTGCGATGAATTTTTAAGTCCTGCCATATCCGTAGATAGACAGGATACTATCGATTTTATGAAGAAAATTTTTTGGGCAGGAGGGTTGCAAACGGGGTAACGGAGTATATATGTATACAAACATGTAAGGAAAATAATGAAATTTTCATGATTTTCTAGGTCCTGCCAACTAAATAAACTAAAATTATTTATTTCAAAATGATCAAAAAAAAATATTGGCATGACGTCTCCTAATGTTTAAGTATACTTGTCCCTTGGAAAAGGCTGCGGAAAATTTTCACCCTGATTCCGTGATTTTCTTAGTCCTGCCTTTAAAAAGTTATAATACTCAAATACAATCAATACCTTTTCGGTACTCGGCAGGAAGGTTAAACAATTCTTGTAAGACGGCAGGAGTCCTAGATTTGTAAGAAAATTCGTGAAAAAGTCAACGATTTTCTGAGTCATGCCATTTTGCACATGTTTCAAGAATCTTAATATAAGTCTATTTACAAAGAGGCAGGATGGTTTTATGGTTATTTTGTATACAGGGTGGGGCATTAGTCTGACAAAATCCAATTACTCGTTTGTCGTAAGATATACGAAAAAAGTTATTTAGGTAAAACATGGGTCACAGATAGGACTATGATTTAACAGTATTTTATAATATACAGGGCTACCCGTTTTCAAAGGATGACACAAATTTATGTTTTTTTTAAATGGAATACCCTGCATATTTTTACATTTTTGGATTCTACTCGATGTTCTCTTTAATAAAATATAGTGTTTTGAAATATTATACGAGGTAACATTCACACCCTATACATATTGTTAGTGATTTGATATCCAAACTTCTATTAATTTATGTTTAAACGATTTTTAATATACATAGTCTACTATTGTCAGTTATTAATAGTATACCAAAAGTTTAATTTTAGTATACGGGGTTGGTTGAAACTCGGAATGAGTATTTTCTGAGTTTTCTTAAACGGGACACACTTTATTTTAGTATTATAATAAAATTATATTTTATGGTATCTTTTTATTTGTTAAGCATTTTTACGATTCATATTATATATTAATATTTATATATTAATTTCGGCAGTAAATTGATACGGACAGATTACTCAGGTGGTTTTTGGGGTTTCTGAACTAGAATGTCACATTAGAACAGATCTTTACCTAGTGCTCGGGGTGACTAATATACACGCCATATTCTTAAATTTCGAGGCTTTCAGACACTAAAGTGATGCAAGTAGATTACTCGAGGAGTTTTATGGTTGCTGAACATGAATACGCCATCAGAATCGACCTCCAAAAACTCTCTAAATTCGAGATCAGTCACCCTGGGCACCAGGTGCTCCGAGGGTCGGTTGTAATGTCATATTCGTGTTCGGCCATCCCAAAAACCCCTGGAATAATCTGTTTTCTTTAATTTATTGCCGATATCCCACGAAACTCCAGATGACGTGCCTTAGCAGCAACTCTGGGCACTAGGTGATTCGGAGGTCGGTTCTGCTTGCGTATTTGTAACTCCATAAACCTCCCAAATAACAAAATTGTGCCCTTAATACACTGATTTTGACAGGTTTATGCACTTTTCTATGCATGCTATGCACTAAAATGCAATTTCCACCCATTTTTATATTGTACACCTTTTATTTGAATTCGAAAAAATTAAAAAAAAAAATTAAAACAACGGTGTATTTGCCGACTTAAAGCAAGAGTAACTTTTAGTACTAGAATACCTCATAATTTAATACTCTACTCTCAAAAATATCTAAAAATTTAAAGACCAATAAGTTATGAGATAAAATATCCGTTGATCTACCCAAGACGGATGCCTATGACCAGTACTAGAAATTCACAATTGATAAAATCGATTCATCTCTGGAAGAGAAATAAACGTAGCAATTTTCGTTTTCCTAAATAGAATTTTTTTAAATTCTTTTAAACTCAAAAAACCAAAAAACCGAAAATTTTTCAAAAAGTTAAAAAAAAAGAGTTAAACAAAAGTACCTTTTAGTACAAAACTATCCCAGAATTTAATAATCCAGTGTCAGAAATGCTTAAAAGTTAGACAGAAAAGTTATTCGATAAAATATCCGTTTCCGTACCCAAAACGGACCCCTATGACCGGTACTAAAAATTTACAATTGATAATTGACATTTGACAATTGACCTCTGGAAGATAAATAAGTGTACCAGTTTTCGTTTTTCCAAATAAAAGCGTTCTGCAGCTATTTTAAAGAAACTAATTACGAGACTTCGATATGCTTCTTCTAGACGAAGCATATCGAAGTAGAGGTCGTCCGCCAACCAGATGGTCTGATGACATCAAACGGACAAAAACTTGATGCAGACAGCACAGGACAGAAATGCATGGAGAAGACTGAGGGAGACCTATATCCAGCATTGGATAGATCCGGGTTGAATTATGACGATGATGAATTACAAGACGCCATCTTTAAAGAGCTCTAGCTTTCCACGGAAGCATTTTTGGACTAGGTGAATTGAGTTAAATTTTCTTAAAATTATCTGAGGAATCTCCGGTTTTCGTTTGTTATGAGAGCTTCTGGACACCCTGTATAATATAATGGGTAGGTAAATTCCCTACTATAACCAATAAATTGTAAAAATTGTTTATTTACTTTTATTGCGTTTACTTAGATAAAAATATGTTCTAATCACTTAAAATAAAGATGTTACAGTTTGCTATTAGATTTGAAAAGTGTGTAAAAATTCCGAGACATTATTCAGGAAAATAAAATTTAATAGGATACGATTGTTTTAATGATATACAAATTAATTTTTTGTATTATTCATCTTTGCGGTTATCCTGCCAAGTTGTAAACGGTATTAGATTAGTGTTTTTTTAATCATACTCGACATGGTATGACTCAGAAAATTGTGGTGATATGAATATGTTTGTATAACACCCTGAAATAATTTTACAGACACACAATTTAATTTTTTTATACGAAATAACTATACAACCATCCTGCCTCTTTGAAAATAGATTTATGTTAACCTTCTTGAGATATGTGCGAAATGGCATGACTTAGAAAATCGTGTACTTTTCCACGAATTTTCTTACAAATTTTTTAACTATATATACTAAAAAAGGTGTAACTAAACATCCTGCCATTTTGAATAATGTCTACTGAAATTATTTATTTTATAACAAAATTTATTTTAGGACTTAGAAAATCACGGAACCAGAGTGAAAATTTTATACAGAATTTTCCAAGAAACAAGTGCAGTTAAACATTAGGTGATGTCATGCCAACATTTTTTTTGGTCATTTTGAAATAAATATGATTAATTTATTAAGTTGGCAGGGCTTAGAAAATTATGAAAATTTCATTATTTTCGTTACATGTTTGTATATCTGTATACTCCCTTAGTCCTTTTGCAACCGTCCTGCCCAAAAAATTTTCTTCATAAAGAGATAGTATCCTGTTATTCTATGGATATGGCAGGACTTAAAAATTCATCGCAACTCCCAATTTTTTTTTCATGGAAAATCTAATTTTCACAGGAAAATGTCACAGGAAACCCGTGGATTTTTCCACAAATTGTAAGTACCTTCTCTAACCTTCCAGTATTGCAAAGAGCAGGACTTAGAAAATCGTGGTTGAACTTCTGTTAATATCTCCCGGTTTATATATATAACTTGAACATGCCCAGTGACGGATCTATAAACATGCCTTGGAGGGGGAAGGAACTTCAAGTGAACATCAACCAAAAGAAATAAAAAAAGATAAACCCAAACTACATAAAAGATATATAAATGATAACTTATAAGTGTAATTATTTTTTCTAACTAGCGGCTTTCTTGGGTTAAATTTGTTGTCTATTGTTTAAGTTTCATGAATTTTGGACCTTCTTGGGATTTCCCCTATTTCTCCTCATCCGTATATCTACCACTGAACATGCCACAATTTCAGAACCTCTTTTATCTTTTTGATAATCTAATAAAGTAGATAAGCATTAATTTGATATTTATTTGAAAGATAATCAAAATTTTGTAATTGCTAATGCTATTTGTAATTTTAAAACTTTTGAGTATCTAACACAATCTATTAGTTTTCCATCGTTTTTCATTTTTATACCAGCGAGCAATAATGAAAAGCAGCTTATTTTCTAAAGTGTTGCACTTTAAATAAAAAATACCGATGTGCAATATCGCTACCGCTACTGATATCAAATTCATGAATTCAGAATATATTATCTCGTAGGATATATTCAGACATAATTTAATACAATCTCAATCAGCATCAAGTGTGCCGTGCATAATCTAACTCTCAACCGAGTTAGCAGAGTATTTGGACATTATGCAAATGGCGGCGTTGCCCACTTCCTGCTCTCACTCGACAGATGGCAGCACAACATTAAGCAGTCGAAACGGGATTGAACAACAGTGATTTCGATGTTGATGACATGCTGAAAGACCTGTTGACTTTAGCTATTTTAAAACTATTTTGCCGGTTGAATATTTTAACTTTTTAAAGCTATTTCAAATAACTTAAGTCGATTTCGTTATTCTGAATAATGCAAAGGTTGACAATAATAATAACTACCAATTAAAAGATATTCTCTTCTTCTTCTTTTTGTGTAGACATGATTCTGTCTGTTTTTTCAATGTTCCTTCAGTAAGTTGTCGTTCCATCGTTGTCGTGGTCTTCCCACTGTTCATCTTCCTATTGGTGAACCATATTTCGCCGTCCTTACTATTCTATTTGTTGTCATTCGGCTTATGTGGTCGTTCCATTTGTAACGTTACAAACGTCACATCTTTGTTATTTTATTTTTAAATAATTATTTTACTTTATTTTCTTTAATATTTCATTAACAATAATTTTCTTCCATTTGTTTTACCAGTTTTCTTCGTTAAAAACTCGTTGGCGCCCTCTATTCTTATCCTCTTTTATTACCCTCTTTTATTTAATATATCTCTTTTCATCTAACATCTAATTCATCATACTGAACGTACCCCGTATATTCTTACTCTGTAAGTATCTGTCTTAATACGGAGCATGCCTACCTTTCTACAGTTCACGCTATCATTTCAATTCTCAAAATGGTGGTGGTAATATTATAAAAGGCAATTACAGAGCTGATAATACCTATCTATTTCACAATCAAATCTTCTGTTGGGATAAGAATATTCATTATTATTTTTTCTTGTAATCACAGTTCAACATCTAACAGCTTTTTCTTGCTTATTTCCTGACCGTGAATTTTTAAATAGTTGGTTTTTAATTCCTGGGTTTGCGGTGTGTTATAAATAAAACACTTGATTTTGCTTAGACGTTTCAGCTCTTTGCCATTTTCAATAAGCACTTTTAATTATTAAACATTACACTGTTAACAAACATATTTTATATACAATACACGTAATATTTTGAAAATTTAAAAAAATGCACATCGTGTTTCTCTAAGATGTTATGAGAGAATGCCAGGCATGGGCATTGGGCATATGGTAAAAGCACTTCACAACGGTTTTGGATGGTGGTCGTAAAACCAAAACGATAATATACAGGAGATCAAGTTACATAATACACGAAAGAAATAAATCTGACTAATGTTTAACTTTCAATAATGGGAGCAAGGTTTTTTTGTAGTTATGATCTGAGTATGTAACTCGAAATATGAATACTGAGGTGCGTATTTTTTTGTATTTTATACGGAACAGAGGCTTGAACGCTAAAACAAGGATATTAATTAATGATAGAACATTATAATAAAACAGAGTATTTGAGATGTGGGCATATAGAAGATTTTTAAAAATAACCTTGGTTCAAAAGATTAAGAGACAACCACGTTTTGTAACCGAATGAAATAAAGAAAAATGAGATATTAAATACAATTAAAATAAGAAATTTACATTATTTGGAAACATGTTATGAGAAATGAGATATGTGTTTATGTAGATCGTTATATAGGAAAAGATACTGGACAGAAGAAGCTTAGGACGCTGACATATATCCTGGCTAAACAAAATTGATGTAATGATACAAACTGCAACTCTGTGGAGTTGCTATAAGAGGTAGCACGTAACAAAAAGAAATAAAAATGCCGTATTTAAAGTGTTTACCAATGGTGTGCTTACAACCACACTTAATTTATCAAATTGTGATATATATTGGAGATATCTTTAATATCAGTTTTATTATTGATACAATTTTGGTCTTTCTTTACGTGGATCATCATTTCTAATATTTTTTATATCTAACCTCCCATCTAAAAGCATGTGTTCTGATATTTTAGTTTTCAATATACATTTTTAACTTACATATATGCTTTTAGTAATCAGATGTTTAACTATTCTCCTCATCTTAATTCCATTTAATTTACCCCTTGCCATCTGCTACTCTTTGAATACTTTTTGGCAAAGGGTACCTTTTCTTGTTGATGTCAAAACTTGCATTATTCTTCTTGTTTTTGGGATAAAGATCACCGTCCTCCCACTGGGAGCTTCAAGAATCCTCAAATCGCCGGTGATACATGAACGAGGGACATGTCATCCAGAGTGCAACTTTATCTAGACTGTAACAACCAACAACTGTAGGCCTGGTGGCCCTGAACACCTACAACCCCAGAGCCCGCAGAACCAACAGCAGTCCATTCGACATCAAGAAGTTACCATCAGATACCAAAAGCCATAAGTATAATCCAGAATTGTTAGTTTTTAGCAAGAATTTGAATATATTTGTTAATGCACATAATAAGTCATATTTTTATTATATCTTCATGAACAATAAACATGATTAGTTAAAAATATTGTTTTGTTTGCTGCATTCCGAATTTTCATAGTTCATTTCTAAGATTAGGACCAGACGAATGCACACCTGAGTGACTGAGCTAAGCTAAGGGTGTAGCGATGGCTATCTTGGATGATGAGGTAATATTTTCGAATATTATTTCAATTAGCTGGGGTAGTCCATCGCCCCTTTTTTGTTTCACATTCTACTCTTCTATTTCGTATCCAGTTATTAATCTTCTTCACTTTGCATTCCGTCGTATATCTGTACTTCTAGCTCTGTCCCATAGTGTCTTACCATCGATTTTTTAAAGGATTTTCATCTCTGCTTTGTTTTTGTCCACTCTCTGTCAGGTCAGCCACTTCTACAGCGAATGTCATTATGATCTGATGACAGTTTTGTAAAATTTCTTTTCCGATATTTTTATTTCTCCATATGGTCTCATTGAGGCAACCTGCGGCTCTGTTTGCTCTCTTCGCTTGATTTTCCACTTCTGTTTCGAGCTTTCCGTAGCTATAGAGTGTAATACCTTAATATTTAAACTCCATCACTAGTATTAGTTGCTGTTGTAACCATGCATTTTGACTTTTTTCGGAAATCAACATGTTAAATTTTCTAGCGGTTATTTAAATTGGTGCAGCGTACGCTGTTAATCATCTTCATTTTGAGAGCTTATTAGCGTATATATCGCCTGCATAGCAGATTATTTTAGGTTGTTTTTGTCCCATTTGGCATCCTTTAATTCTCACTTTTTTTATTATTTCATGTATGATCAGATTATAAAATAGATGACTCAGTAAATCCGTCTATCTTATTTTATTACCAGCTTCAATTGGGCCAGTTAGTTCTACTTTCCTTTTACTTTTATCTTGCTTTTCTGGTAGATATTTTCAATCATTTTAATTATTCCTAGAGGTATCTCTCTTGCGTAAAATAAGTGGATAACAACTTTTAATATGAACCTGTCAAATGTCTTCTTAAGGTCTACGAAACATAAATATGCCGATATGTTGTATTTTAATGATTTCTCTTGAACTCATCTCATTATTTCCTATTGCCGACCTAAATCCTTGTTGTTCTTATGCTAATGTTGTTTTAATTTCATTCAGTTTATTTCTTATCACTTTGGTTGTTATTTTTAACGTCTTTCATAAATAAATTCCTCTATAATTCTCCGTGTCCGATTTGTCTCCCTTTTTGAAGAGAGTTATTAGGACGCTTGATCTCCATTTTTGTGGTATTCTATTTTGTTATATTATTTTTTAGATTATTTTTAATAGTCCTTTGGTCAGATCTTGTCAATCAATATAATATAGCAAATATAAATAAAATAATCTTACGGGTGACCAAAACATTTGGGAGAACTTGGAGCGTAAATGTCAGAATGGGTATTCTACCGTGTCGTAGGGTAGATGACATCAAAACTTCGAGAAACGCCCATCGTTACTTTATATTGAAGACTCGTATGACTCGTACGGACGGCCCTAATAACTAGTTATATTCCCATCTCATTGTTGGTGCGTCATGAGTATCACTATCGGGAATAAATGAAGGCAAATTTCATGCATCTTAAAATAAGACCCCTTCCACTAAGGTTGCACAACCTATCAAAAAAGCCTAGCCATCCAAGTATGGAAATTAACCTTAGAAGCACAACATGGGGTCGCCCGTAAGCATATTTACAGATGCTAGCGTGTGTTGACACCAAGGTGTTGAAATGAGTTAGGGTTTGGAACAATAGTACATTTGCAAATACTAACAGATTTGGACACTAGTGTAGAAGCCAGCGAGCTTTTTTAGTTACTATACATACACATATCGATACCTCAGTTCAATAGCGTAACAAGTCAAGAAAATTCAAATTTTAGTTATTGCAATCAAGGCATTCGTAATACATATGCCTACCAATTTCAATACTTAAATACCTAAGTCGAAATTCGTCTTTTAGTTCGTAGAGGGCGTAATTAATTTATGTAACAACTCCAAATTTATAAATGTTTTAGTTCAATAGTGTAACAACTTCACTTGTTACAGTATTGAACAAGAAGGATTATTCTTTCAATGTGACACAGGGTTTCTTAGTTGTTACGTCTTTATCTAAAAATGAGTGAATTTAAATTAACTAATATGAACAAAAAGCTTTTAAACTCCCGTGGTGCATTTGTATTACATTTGGCAAGAACCAGCGTTCAAGAAATCAACGAAAATGCAGTGGTCATAAAGTTTTTCACATTCCCAAAAAAGAAGAATGCAACTTATGTACTAATTACACAAATGGAAATGATGAACAGAAAAATGAACTGAGAAGCAAATGAAGGGCATTTAAGTGAGACAGATTTAGACCGACAAGAAAAGATTCAAGATTTGCAATCAGGTGAAAACGTTCAAGTGTTGTGTTTTGATCTTCAAGCCGTTCTCTCTACACCTTGTGGTGAAATTAGTAGTTTCTATTATAAACGAAGACTGTCTAGTTATAACTTTACCGTGTTTGACATAAAATCAAAAATTGTATACTGTTTTTTCTGACATGAAGGAATTGCAAAGAGGGGGGCCAATGAAATTGGTAGCGGTATCTATAATTTTTTGAAAAGTGAAGCATGCAAAGAACAGTCATTTTGTACTCTGATAACTGCGCAGAGCAAAATAAATTTTTGGTTTGTATGTACCTGTTCTGTGTGATGCATGTCAACAAAATCAAGACAATTACACACACATTTTTAGAGGAAGGTCTCACACAAAATGAAGGTGATAGCATGCATGCCACTATTATAGAAAGAGAGAAAAAGCGTGTTATTAAAACTTGTCGAATTTACGTCCCTGCACAAGGGGCAAGTATAATCAAATCAGCAAAAAATCTGGGATTCTCTACAATGTGAATGAAATTTGCACTCAAGATATTTATAATTTATAGTCACTAACTAGCGAAATGGGTAAAAATTTCTGTAAAAATACGGGAAAAGAAAAAGTTATTTGGAATGACTGAAAAATTACCAAATAAAAAAAATGCACCCGTATATAATTTATTATAAAACTTTTTATGCACAAGAAACTTTCAAGACTATTGACATCAAACAAAATAATAAAGAACTTAGGAATCAAGGACAAAATAAGAAGATCCAGATAAAACCAGTCTTCAAAAAAAGTCCTTCAATAGATAAAAATAAAAAGAAAGATCTACTGGATCTTTGTAAGGAAAATGCCATTAGACAGGTTTATTGGCCATTTCACCAACATTTGCAGGAAAAAGATTGAGTAGAGGAGGGGCCTGAGTCCGACTCTGAATAATTTGTATTTATTTAATTTTGTTTAAAATAAAAGTTTAATTTTCTAACAAGTTAATTTTATTTCAAATCCTATAGTCACCAGACAGACCTTTATTTACAAAAAGTACAAATTTATGTTGTAATTCAAGAAAAAAAAATTAGTTTTACAGTGTAACAATGTCACTAAAGTTTAAATTTCAGTTAGTTTAAACAAATATTATCTAAATATTTTCATGCACATGAATGTTCTACAGTCCTATAAAACAAAATTACTTATTTTCGTTCATACAAAATGAAAATTGAAAAAAATGTATAGAATAAAATATACAAAATTTCTTTTTCTTTGTTATCTCAAATTTTCCAATTTTGGAATTGTTACACTATTGAAGTGAGGTATCGATATGCTAACAGCTATTGACACTGATTATAAAAAATACCTATTTCTGTGAAAAATATTTAAGTGATTTAGGTATTAATAAACAATTAAACGTGGTTGGGATGTTAAAAATATATGTATTAAGAAAAAAGAACAACATAAAAAAATAATATTAGGTTAATGAGCAGATCTATGCCATTTAAGGGCATAAGGATTTTTAGATTTCATTTATAGTGCAGCCATTGAAGCGTAAAATAGGTTTTTACCTCCGAAATTTTTTACTATGAACCGATTTACATGAGATTTTGCAATTAGGCATATCTTACTCTTAACTTCAAAAGTGATATTGACCGGAACTCCGTTTTTATTTTTAAGAGGTGAAAACAACCCCTTAATGGAAAAATTGACATTGAGCCATTTTATCGCCAGAAAACGTGTTTAATAATAAAGAGTGACATTGTGAAGTTGTTTCTAACAAAATAACCTCACACTAAAATCATTTTCATCCCCTTGAAAACCGTACAACCCTTGCAAACAACCCATAAATCGAAACAATTTACAAAAAATTAATTTAGTATGACATAAAAAGATTTAAATACAGAGTAAATGATATTTTACGTTCTCTATCTTAATTATCATATTGTTAACCCCCTTTAAACTCTTAAAAACAACCCCTAAATAGAAAAAATTCACAAAAAATTAATTTGGTTTGACAAGAAGACTTAAATATAGAGTGAATAATATTTTACGTTATCTATCTTAATTATTTAATTGTTAACCCCTTTCAACCCTTAAAATCAACCCCTCGATTAAAAATTGTATACAAAATTTCTTTTGATAAACTAAAAAGGATTTAAATATCGTTGCACGTTCTCGAAGAAGCTATGCTGGAATATCATATGCTCAAGTTCTTTAACCCTTAAAACTACCCCTAAATTAAAACATTGAATATGTATGATTTAGTTTTTGGGACATAACTACTTCAATTTTGAAGCTATCACAACTTATAAAAAACCATTTTAAAGATAATTAAAAGAGCTACAACTTTTTTCACTATAATACCTAGTGAAAAACCTTTTATTTTGAAACGGTGAAGGGTCAAAGGGCTCGAGAGAGACTGTGGTTGCGCTACCGCGCAATCTTAAATCAATCATATCTTCGTCAAGTTTTATGTGATAGGAAAAACAAACAGACCAAAATTTTTGGCAAAAAAAACCTATTTTTTAGTATTACACTTTTTTACGTATCTTTCATTATTTTTTAAATATCATGAAAAAAATTTGTCTTTTTTAAAAATTCGAAAAATTTTTTTTCTTGAAATCGTGATTTTTTCAAAAAATATGTATTCCAAAGCTGAGAAACTGCTAGAATCCATTAAACTCTTTATATTAAAGTTGATTCTAGACGGAATACGATTAATTTTAATTTTGGTGGAAATGGCATTTATGAAATCCATTGATTTAAAAAAAAACATTAGATGTTGTTCTTTTTTCATTACTGCTCACTCATTTTACGTACAAAAGACTTTTAACAGTGCTCATTTTAAAGCCTATTTTAAGCACTATAAAATCCTTTGTCACTAGCATGCATAAAATTTATTCGCTCTCCACTAAATGGTATTGAATACATCGATTAAATTTCACACAAAATAAAAAAGGCTTTCATCTTCAATATCTCGCTTAATATTGCACTTAGAACACCCTTTAAAAAACCAATTTGTCATTTAAATATTATCGTTAAAATGCATATTTTTGAAGATATTTGCAAAAAACTGTTGAAAATCGTGAGAAAATTCCGAATTTTCAATTGCCAATAACTTAAAAAGTATAGAGTTTTTGAAAAAACTTTATACAATATTTTTTGCTTAAAATTAGGTCTTATATCGATATCTGAGGTTATTTAAAAAAAAAATTGTAACAAGAAAGAAGAGGATTTTCTGTTGGAGTGAATGCACAGAGAGTGATAAACTCCAACAGACGTAGGAAAAGAAGATCTACTTAATGTAGCCAAAGGAACAAAAATGTGTGGCTTCTACGTTGGAAGAAGCTGAAGTAACTAAAATACTACTTTGCAGTAGTACTTGTATGGAAAGATGCCAAGACAAAGAGTATAGAATTGATATAGGACTGGAGATGGAAACTTATGAATAGATAGATGTAACTTGAATGGCTAGCTAAATATGCAAGAGAATGGCCACTTGACACTCAAGGAAGGATTCGGCCAATTTGCACGCCTATTTTTGACCAGACAATAAATTAAAGGAAATGACAATGATGGCTAGAAAAGAAGATATTAAGATAATGTTCAGAAGATAGATAGAGTAAATATAATAATATAATGAAAATAGAATAAATTATTGGGCGCCAGAAGAAGGCTAACTAGGTTAACACTCTTCCAGGTATTCTACGCTGCTACAGAGTATATTAAATTTGTAGTACAAGTATGTTAAATGTTATTAAAGATTATTAAGTTATAAAATACGTTATTAAAGATAAAGGTGTAATAAGAAAAAAAATCACAATAAATATATATTTATTGAATGTAACTACCAGATTTTCACAATCTCCGAGTTAAGACAAGTAACTAGTATGTGACTCTAACATGACAAAAAAATGATACTAGTGAAAGTCATTTACAGAATTACCTTACAAATATAATCTAAGAATAATCTTAATAAGGTTAGAAAATCTGAATAAGGGTACCTCTAATACAGAAAGTACAACTTACACCTGGTTAGTAATAACAACCTTCACCTAATAACAATGGTACGATTATCATACGTACACTTTAATTCAATACTACCTGATTATATGAACAAAATATTTAATACAAAAATAATATGTATGTACAACTCAATGAGTTGATGGGTACCAAGTCCCTAAGTGAACCAACGGAATTCTGGATACCAAAGATCCTTTTACCGACTCGTGGTTCTTAATAATAATGGCAAGTAAAACTAGTACCTTCCTGAGGGGATGGGTACTAGGGATTTATTCGAATTTAATATAAAAATTAACAGTTAAAGTTAAATAATTTGAATAATTGAAATTTTTAATGATATTTGAAGTTAATTTGAAAAATTTAATTTAAAATATACTAAAATAATTAAATGAGTTTAAATAGTTATATAAAAGGGAAACAAGCCAAAGAATAATAAAAAAAATATAAGAGTACCAACAACTATTGTATGGGAAAGTATCTGAGCTCAGAGATTCTCACCATGGTGGTTACGCAGCTTTGGGGAACGCTATCAACTATTATACTGTTCTGTAATACTATAAAAATCTTGAAAAGGGAAAAGTTATGTGCAATAAATTTATAAAGTACCTATTTGAATAAACTAAGTATCCTCAAAATCACAAAAAACAGTCTAAATCTTTACTTAGAGCAAACCGAATGTTCATCAACACAAACCCCTTTTCACAATCTTCCAATGTTCCTTGCGGTGCGTTCCTTGCTGTGTATTCCCCAAATTGACCGGGATGCAATGAGCACAAGAGGGTGCTAACTCCCTCTTGCAACTGTCCTGCTGGAGGTACAAGAAAACAGGTGAAAAAAAAACCAGTTGAAGGTACAGGCGAAAAAGATAGATATGGAGATATTCCAGGCTGGTCTCCTAGTGACCGTCTCTCTAGAAGTGGTCTACCTTGGTGGTCTTAGGTTTTCTTTTTTTTATGATTTCATAGTGGTGGCAGGCCGGAACTCATTGTAAATCTGCATTAAAATTCTTCAACTTCGTATTCACTAATATTCTAACTTTATATTCCCTAATGCTGGATGGATTCAATCTTTAATTATAACTTGGATCTTGAAATTGTGGGTAAAATATCAAGCTACCGACCTGCCACACTGACACACTTCTAGAAAGCCAATGCCTTCTCGTTCGCTGGCTGACGATCTCCCCGGGCAATTCAATTCCCCTCTCCCATCGATACGCTGTCAAACGCAAGCAAACCAATTTTGCCACACTTAAAATGTGACGTCACAAGCATTTAAAATTCTGTGATGGTGTTATGTTATATTTTAATAAACATTGAAAGAAAATAATTCTAAAAATAATTAAATAATATTTT
This sequence comes from Diabrotica virgifera virgifera, assembly GCF_917563875.1. Taxonomy (NCBI): domain Eukaryota; kingdom Metazoa; phylum Arthropoda; class Insecta; order Coleoptera; family Chrysomelidae; genus Diabrotica; species Diabrotica virgifera. The sequence goes on along the minus strand of NC_065446.1, from coordinate 86,491,546 downwards.
CAATAATTAAATAATATTTTCCCATCAATAATTGATTCTATAAGGGGCGGAACGTCACAAATTCCACCACCGAAAATGGGTCAAAACCACCCCCAGGGTGAGAACGGAGTTCAGGTCATTATCACTTTTGAACTTAAGGGTAGTTGAAACAACCCAGTTGTTTCATTTTTCTTGAATATACTTACGCGCGGTCTAGACCTTGGGCTGTGGTTCCTGATCTCGTAGCTTCAGTACTGGTTGATAGCTTATAGAGCGTGTCTACGTTTCTAAGCTAGATTTTCATAGCCGTCGAAAATCCAAGACAGCAGTCAACGTTGCAGTCGACAGAAACAACGTTGGAACCAGTGAAGGATCATTCAATTTTCATTTCATGATGAGAACATGTAAGGATGTATAACAACCAGTATATATGTACTTTTTCGACTTCGAAAAGGTTTTTGACCGGGTCACTCATGGAAAACTGATAGGTGTCTTACAACAAGTGCGAAATGATGACCAAGACCTCCGTATTACCAAAAATTTATATTGGCATAAATGTGCAAACATACAAATTGGTCAGAACACGACGGAAGCAATGAATATACGACATGTAGTGAGGTAAGGGTGTATTTTATCGCTTATACTTTTTAACAGCGATTCCGAATTTATTTTCAAAGACCCCTTAGATGAAGATGCAAGCATTAAAATGAACGAAATTAATTCCAACAACTATATACAATCCTAGCTTGAAAATCTCTGAGAATGAAGCATGTTTAATCTCAAACATTCCATTTTCATATTCGATATTAAACAATCGTTTCATCACCCCGTATATCACACTAACGCAATTGTTATTATATTGCAAACATGTGCGGGCTTTTTAATTAGTTTAATTATTGCAAATCATAAACAATATTTTTGGCAATCGACACTAATTTTGCTGACTAAATAATAACCTTTGTTCGTTGGTCGCGTGGGCTATGACCCAATTCATCATGCCGCGAAGAAAGAGTATACCTGAGATTCGTTCTTTCGAGTCAATTCAACCAGTCAAGATGTGCCTTTAAATGCATTCCTTCGATTTACTTCAAACAATAAACATGTACCATTATCAATGATTATCAGTTCAACCATGAAACGAATCGGTCAGTAAAGCAACGTCATTAGGTTTGCCGAAAAGTTAGTGTAGTTTACAGAAATAAATTATCATCTTTAATTTGGTGTTTCACTAAGGGCGATAGATCCTACAGATGAGCCGAAGTTTTATACAAAGTGACATCCGCTTATCTGTTGCGAGCTGTCGTAAACAAAGATGTTATTGCCAATGTGATCCCTAACGTTCGATAATCGGACAGGGTACTGAAAGAAGAAGATAGTTAGCTGTTAATCTTGTTTTAAGTAAAATGGTTACAATGACCTGACCTGAGCTTTAATGGATTATTTCCAGTGTTTGATAACATAGGGTGAGTCATGAGGAACTGTACATACTCCTACCTCGTATAGAGGCTCCTATGGGGAATAACAAATGACCATTAAAAAGTGTCTGGTCCCCTTTGTTTAATAATATACAGGGCTAGTTTCGCATTTTGACAGAAATTTATATTCGTCATAATTTTTGAACGGTCAGATCGATGTGTCCCTTATTTTCGTCAATCGTTACACTATTACCACCTAATCAACTGATTTATTCAAACTAGAAAAAAATCAGGTTCGGCTTTAAAAAATTAGTTCGTATCTTAGAAAAAATTTCACACTGTATACGCTTTTTGGAAACTCTAATATGAATTTTACAAATTAGACAAATAGGCAATTAAAATGGCATATTTATTTTTTTTCCTCACACGATTACTTAATTTTTTATAAAAAAAATCAAATTTGACTATGAATTAAAAGTTTGGTAAATTAAACCACAGATTTAAAAAAACTAACTTTTATTACAAAAATTAATTCTTTTTTACAAATATTTGATTTATGTTACCACCCAATCAACTAATTTATTCAAACCAGAAAAAAATCAAGTCCGGCTTTAAAAAATTAGTTCGTTTGGGCTTTAGAAAAAATTTCACCCTGTATATGCTTTTTGAAAATTCTAATATGAATTTTACAAATTAGACAAATATGCAATTAAAATGGCATATTTATTTTTTCCCCACATGATTATTTAATTTTTTATAAAAAAATCAAATTTGACTATGAATAATAATTAATAGTTTGGTAAAGTGAAACATAGATTTATCGATCGGATAGCTCAGTGCGACTAGCGGCTGACCCGCACTTCACTTCGCCGTGAGGTACGAGAGTTCAAGCCCAAGCCAGGCCATCGGAAAAACAAAAAGGCTAACGCGTCAGTATAAAATTCTAAATATGAATCTGGCGCTTAGACTGGAATATGCGGGCATCTGATCGACCTATGAGGGAGCAGTACGGCAAGGGATAAGGGCTTGCGGCTCGGTGATACTCCCCCATAGATCCCTACCGAAGGACGTTGACGCCTAAGAACGGTGTATATACAAACATAGATTTAAAAAAATTTACTTTTATTACAAAAATTAATTTTTTTTGAACAAATATTTAATTTATGTTACCACCCAATCAACTGATTTATTCAAACTAGAAAAAATCAGGCCCGGATTTAAAAAATTATTTCGTTTTGGCCTTAGAAAAAATTTCACCCTGTATACGCTTTTTGAAAATTTTAATATGAATTTTACAAATTAGACAAATTGGCAATTAAAATGGCATATTTTTTTTGTTCCCCACACGATTACTTAATTTTTTATTAAAAAATCAATTTTGTCAAAATCGGAATTTTAACCTAAAAATGAAAAAAAAAAGATGAAATCGCGGTTTAACTCGCTAGAACGTTCCATTTAAAAAAAATTTTTCTGTAATTTTTACAACACATATCACTTACCATTGTGAAGACTATGACAATTGTTGTAGACTTTCAGTCTTCTTCTCGTAAAAGTTATGAATTTTTAAAAATAAAAGGTGCAGCTTCGTAAATTGCAAAGTTAAATCGCAAAAATTAAGTGAAAAAATTTAAAATTTATCTATTTGACACGACTATGTTAAACTATAGAGTCCAAAGAGAAGTGTTATGGGGTGTTTTAGATCTAGACATGTTATAGAAAAAAAAAAAATGGTGAAACTTTTAATTTTAAGAAATACGTTGTTTATTTTTTTTATTTTGATGGTAAAATTGCGATTTTGACAAAATTGATTTTTTTAATAAAAAATTAAGTAATCGCGTGGGGAAAAAATAAATATGCCATTTTAATTGCCTATTTGTCTAATTTGTAAAATTCATATTAGAGTTTTCAAAAAGCGTATACATGGTGAAATTTTTTCTAAGACCCAAACGAGCTAATTTTTTAAAGCCGGACCTGATTTTTTCTACTTTGAATAAATCAGTTGATTGGGTGGTAATATAAATCAAATACTTGTTTAAAAAAATTAATTTTTGTAATAAAAGTAAATTTTTTTTAAATCTATGGTTCACTTTACCAAATTTTTAATTCATAGTCAAATTTGATTATTTTATAAAAAATTAAGTAATCTTGTGGGGAAAAAATAAATAAGTCATTTTACTTGCCTATTTGTCTTATTTGTAAAATTAATATTAGAGTTTTCAAAAAGCGTATACAGTGTGAAATTTTTTCTAAGACCGAAACGAACTAATTTTTTAAAGCCGGACCTGATTTTTTTCTAGTTTGAATAAATCAGTTGATTAGGTGGTAATAGTGTAACGATTGACCAAAATAAGAGACACATCGATCTGATCGTTCAAAAATTATACGAATATAAATTTATGTCAAAATGCGAAACTCGCCCTGTATATTATTAAACAATGGGAGCAGACACTTTTTAATGGTCATTTGTTATTCCCCATAGGGGCCTCTATACGAGGTAGGAGTATGTACAGTTCCTCATGACTCACCCTGTATATGTCCACATTTGTTTTCTAAACGTTGCAATATTTTATCTTGTCCTATACTTTGTATTATTTAAATCAATACGACCTACTTTCAAAGTCGTTTTACAAGTGATTATATGCGATAACGCTTATTACATTTGAGATTCATCTGTAGAGTATTTGTTACCTAAATCCCATTGCAAGTTCTTAAGAGACAGAAACAATAGACCGTTTCAGAACACTATTACACAAAATCGATTAATTAACAAACGGATCTAAACAGAGAAGCTGTATCTGCAGCAAGCGACAACATAGAAACGTGCACTAAATGAGTGTTTATCAATGAGCAGCGATTTCATAAAGTCGTCATCAAACTGAACTCAATTTTAAGTACATTAGCGATGCAGAATGCGCTTCCAAGTAACGCTATTAAAACGGTTTTGCTACAATAATCTGGTTTGAGCTGATCGTGCCACCAAAGAGACTGGTAATTACTATTTCTATTTAATTGTGACAGGCCCTTTCTGAGTGCTGTGCACTTCAGGAATCGATAAAAACACTTCTGGTTTATTGGGAGTCATCAGTCAACGATTAAACGATCTCTGCTGATGGTAGAACAAACAAAACAGAACACAATTAAGCTACTTAATCGACCAAAAATTCAACTACCGTCTAAGTTATAAAAATTGGAAATTAAAAAAAAATTAAATTGAAGATAAGAACATTAGTCAATTGTTTTTTTGGTAGTGAAGTTCGGTTAATGTAATAAACCAATTATAAATATAATCGGAAATGGTTGAATGCTCGAATATATAATTTTACAAAGTGACAGGCAGATATCGAGCACTGAATTTAATTTAATCTTGCCCAAGTATACTTTCGCTCCTAGAGCATCTTCAGGAACATCTGAAATAAGTAAAGAAAGAACGCCAATATAAAGCAAGAAAAAGTTGGAAACTTCTACACAAAATCGAATATGATGTGTTAAAAACGTTCAATAACGTTTTAGACTTACTTCGGCAATAAAATGAAGGTATCCTCGAATGTCATTTATTATGATATTAGATTGCTGGCAACTTAAATTAACATATAACTACGAATACACTAAACAAAGGACAAACAGATAAATTTGAGTGCCGGGTGCCGGTAAAATTCTACATTGTTAGAAGATGGAGGTAGAATGAAGTATTTCTTATTTAACAGAAATGATTGAGTGATGGCTGACAGATGCCAACTTGATAAGACTATGACTATGTGATATGTACAGTCACTACAGAGTGAACTGCATGTTTAAAAAATCTATGAATAACCGATCAAAGACCTCAAGTACGACAAAAAGTAGTAGTAGGACAAGAGGTGAAATTAGAGGTAATTAAAATTATTGTTAAATTATTTCTTTGTAGTTAAATGTGTAAGCCAATTCCCACATTCAAACCTGTCAGAGATAAGCTAAGATGTAAGGGTTCCACTCTTCAGCTGTCAACCAGTCTCTCATTCACTCTATATGTCCACAAATATTGTCCCCAACTAACATCTTAGCTTATCTCTAACAGGTTTGAATGTGGGAACTGGCTTACACATTTAACTACAAAGAAATAATTTAACAAAAATTTCTAATTACCTCCAATTTCACCTCTTGCGTTACTACTATCACACTGTACATATCACATAGTCATAGTCTTATCAAGTTGTCGTCTGTCAGCCATCTAAAACGTTATTGAACTTTTCATCATCTTCGAATTTTTGTCGAAGTTTCCAACTTTTTCTTCCTTTACAATGGCGTTTTTTCTTTACTTATTTCAGATGCCCCTGAAGATGCTCTAGATAGCGAAAGTATACTTGGGCAAAATTAAATTAAATTCAGTGCTCGATATCTGCCTGTCATTTTGTAAAATTCATAAATATAATCGATTTGTGTTTTCTCAACTTTTGAAACAAATTTACAGAAATACAATATTGAACACAATAATAATATTTTATTTAAGGATATACCATTCGAGATTCAACTCTTTTCTTGATAATATTAAAATATTAATATTCGGAAGGCTACTGACCTACACTTAACCAAATTTATATGGAATCATCTATTTTTTTTTATTATATTAAGCGAATTAATGCTAAATTAAATTCTCTTCCATCGCATCTCTTAGAAGCCTTAGGTAACCAAATCAACTCGTCATATTACCCGTATGCGCGCCAATGGGGACTATTAAAACCTTAATTGTATGTTAAAAATGCGACATAATTAGCTCTTAAAATCCACCATATTTCATTTGCACATCTCAACCGGTTTTAGAGCAATAAATAAATCGTCAGTTTATAAGAACAATTTTAACACTCCCTCTCTCGGTAACGAAGCATTGGCGGACATACCCTTATGAAGCAAACTATTGTTATTTTTTCATGCAGAATTACCCCTTAAAGTTTTCCATACTTATTTAAAAACACAACTCCCATAAAAACAAATATTATTTAAGTGTACGCTCCTACAGCGGACGCCCCAGAAGAAATTATAGAACAATTTTACAGTGACCTTACTAATATTGTCAAAAGGATTCGGAAAAACGAAATAATAATAACAATGGGAGACTTTAATGCCAAAGTTGGCAAAGGACAAAGTGGAAATTTAGTAGGATCCTTTGGGCTAGAGGAACGTAACGAACGTGGAGGCCGTTTGATTGAATTTGCAACTGAAGAACAGCTCGTAGTCACAAACAACTTTTATGATCTTCCTCCAAGACGATTGTATACGTGGAAATCCCCTCAGGATACTCCAGATCACGCAGTAAGAAATATAAATAGATAGACTTATTTTTTTATTTATTTATTATTTATACATATGACCTGGCCTCTAGTGACTAATCCAGGTCGTTTTTTCCTGATGGGATTACAGATATTTTTTTTTTATATTTTTACATTTTTTACTCAACTATTAAATCTATTTTTACAATAACAATTTGCCATAATGTCTTAATTACGTATAACAAACAAATTTAAATAAACAATTTAAAATATTTTTGGTACTATCAACTCCCTTCTAAGTTATAAAGACAGTTCCTCTATTTTCAGAAGAGAGTTGGTAGTTTTTTTTTTTTTTTTTTTTTTTTTTTATTTTTATGAATTATGTATTGAATTATTATTTTTATTTATTTATTTTATATTGAATTATTATTATTATAATTGTAAATATCTATTTTTGAATTTATATTTTATTTTATTTATTTTAACTTTATCTTACTCAACTTCATCAGGGTTGGATTATTGGTTGTCTTCTTCTATTATTATAGATTTCTTGTTGTTTTTTAGATATTATTTGTGTGAGATTGTTTAATATTTCAAAATATTTTTCATTTTGTAATATATCTCTTATTTCAATTCTTTCTAATCTTCTTCTCATTTCTCTGTGTTCTTCATTTTCTATAGTATTTTCACAATGTAACACTATATGTTCTGGTGTACCTAGTTCTCCACATTCACAATGTGCATCATCTTTTAAGTTAAATCTTTCCAAATATGTTGGGTACGGTCCATGTCCTGTTAAAAAGTGTATTAAACCTTGTTTTGGATTAAAATAATTTGGAATGTTTTCTAATATTGGTATAAAATTGTATAGACGTCTAGATTTTGTTGAATTTTCCCATTCATTTTGTCTTTTTCTAATAAATATATAGACTATATTCTTGTCAACAAACGATTTAGAAACTCTCTGTAAAAACGTACCCGGGAGCCGACATAAAATCGGATCACAATCCACTTATCGCCAAAATGAAACTTAGTTTAAAGAAAATTCAAAGACCAAAAATTCGGAAATACGATATTAATCAACTGAAAAATAAAACAGTAAAAGAAAAGGTACAAAAAAGCCTAAAAGAAGAAACGTGGGTTCATACAGAAATAGATAGCAAAGAGGTAGAACTAGAAAAGATGCACAAAGTGTAAGTCAAGAAATGCCAGAGAAATACTTAAGACCTGAAAGAACAAAGAAAAAAGAATGGATGAGGAGATTCTATGTACTATGCAACACAGAAGAAAGGCTAAAGATAATAAGAATAACTACAACAAAGTAAATAACGAAATAAAAAGGGCTATTAAAATAGCAAAAGCAAATTAGTTAAGCTCGAAATGTACAGAGATAGAGTCATTACAACAAAAACCTGATTCGTTTAACCTCCATAAAAAGATCAAAGAAGCTACAGCTACAGGCTTATATAAACACAAGAACACTGGATTTCTGACAGATAATCAGGGAAACAGTATTGGAAATAGGGCAAAAAAGGTATATTTGGATTAAATACGTGGAAAATTTTTTTCAAGATATACGAAGTAACACTGGCGTCACAACAAACACCAATTGCGAATGTGGACCTCCACTGACAGTCGAAGAAGTAAAGTATACCATCAAAAGTACCAAAGATGGTAAAGCAGTAGGCCCTGATAATTTTCATTCCGAATTCTTAAAACTTATGGACTACGACGGCATAAAATGGTTGACAAATATACATATTTAACAATATATATGACACAGGCATAATTCCCCAAAAATGGCTAGAATCAACTTTTATAAATCTTCCAAAAAAAAAACAAAATGCGAGAAAGTGCGAAGACTATAGCATTATAAGTCTTATGAGCCATTTACTTAAAACATTTCTAAAGGGCATTCAGAGAAGAATATATACAAAGTGTGAGGAACAATTCGGAACAACTAACAACCCCCCAACTAACAACCCCGGAACCCCTTTTTGCTGTATATGTGCTATTTCAGAGATGCAGGGATATAAATTGTGATATATACGTATGCTTTATAGATTATCAGAAAGCATGTGACCGAGTAAAACATGACAAATTAATAACTCTAATGCAAGAAATTGGAATTGACAACAAAGATCTGGGAATTATCAGAAACATTTATTACAATCAAACGGCCAAAATCAAAATAGAAGGCCAGTTGACTGATAAAATTGCAATAGAACGAGGAGTACGACAGGGCTGTATTTTATCTCCACTACTATTCAATATTTACCTTGAATGGGTATTTAAGGAAGCTTTAGACGGTTGTGCGCAGGGAATATTAATAAATGGTGAATGGTTGAATACCATTAGATATGCAGATGACACCATAGTTTTTGCCGATAATCTGAATGATTTACAGATATTAACAAATCGTATAACAAAAGTCAGCAACAGGTACGGACTAGCTCTAAACATAAAGAAGACAAAATTTATGACAATTAGTAAAAAACCAACACTAAACGCTCAACTTAAAAATCAACCAACAGAATATCGAAAGAGTTTAGCAATATACATATGTTGGCACGAATTTAAATAGCCAATGGGACCACTCAACAGAAATTAAACAGAGAATAATAAAAGCGAAAGCAGCATACCTTAGAATGAGACCCATTTACCATACCATATACCATCAAACCGAGATTATTTATTTGATTTCATTTCTTTCAGGGCATGTGCGGTTTCGCAAATAAGAATTCTTGCTGACTATTTTGAGTCCGTCTTGTTTATTTGTTTTAATATCCTTGTCTATTTTCACCTTCGTAGTATATTTTGGGTGTCGTCGAGCTCTGGACAGAGATACTACATGGCAGGCAACCTTGTTAGGAGACATTTTATTCTCTCTGGATTCCAATTTGTTAGCTTTTTCAATTTTTCGCAACCTGGATCACGCCTCCAGGCTTGATTTTTTGAATACCGTCTCTATCCAACTTTTAGCATCTAGCTGTATCGATGTCTTATATGAGCTCGTCGGTTATTTCTCGTTCATCCCTTTTTGTGAATATTTGTATCCTATAAGTAAGTCTTAAGAGTCAATATAATAACAAAAACTACTGATCCGATTTTTGTAAGCTAATCACACCTATATAAATTTTTTGTTAACTAAATTATAAAAACCCTTATCATCATATCTTTAAAGTATCTGGAATAATGCATATTACCTTCTATTAGCTATCTACTATGTATTCATTTAAAGTATTCATTACAATAAATATTTAATTGAATTGTTTTATCCCCCGACAACTAATCCCATAAATAAGTTAAAGCTAGGAGCATTAAAGTTGTTTCTGTTGAGAAACTTCCTGAAAATGATAGATGTCAACAGGAGTTAGGCTGTACGTAAATTGAAAGTGACCTAGGAACTGAAACCCTCGTCTTGAATAAATCGTAATGGAAGGAGATACAAATATGGCTTTTTTGGAAGCTGAGGAAAGAATTTTAATAAAAAGTAAAGGTGACATGTTTTTAAAAGAAAAAACACGTCTTTACATTTATTTTCTTTCTACGATTTAATCATTTTAATTTCGCTGTAAATATTTCAAATTAGTAAAATGAATATTTATGTTTCTGACACTAATTCCTAGTGGTGCATGTTTACTGAATATTTTATATTATATTGTATACAAATAAACGACAATGAACTGCAGTTAGCATATTGTTTTAGTTTGTGATGTTTTCATTTTCAATTTAGAAATGATGTTTAAAAATGTTCCTGAAATACATTTGTACATAATTTATACAGGGTGAGGCAAATAAAGGGCCTATTAGAAATATCTCAAGAACTAAAGGCAACAGAATCATGAAAATTGGAATAAAGGGGTTTTGAAGGATTATCTATTAAATGAAAATATTTTCATCTCTTTGCAACTTCCGGTTATACCGAAAGTTGCTTATAACTTCGTTTTTTTAAATGGGACACCCTGTATATTTTTACATTTTTGGATTTTCTTTGATGTCTTCTTTCTTAAAATATCAGGTTTTGTAATATTATACAGGGTATTTTAAAAGATAATTACGTTTTTTTATTAATTTCGTAGCAAAATTAACACCCTGTAGAATTGTAGTAGGTTGACATCTAAAACTCTACTTACGTTCAAATGATTTTTAATATTCTCTACTATTGTTAAGAATTATTAGTATAGCTAAATTTTTAATTTTAGTATACAGGGTTGGTCGAAACTCGGAATGAGTATTTTCTGGGTTTTCTTAAATGGAACACCCTGTATTTTAGTGTTGTAATGAAATTATATTTTATGGTACTTTTTTATTTCTTAAGCATTCCCTATACCTAACTGCTTTAATTTGTGCTTAATTGTTAATCGCACCAACAATCTTAACTACGTAGGTATTTTTGATAGCTAAACCATTATTGGTAATTTTAAGGACCAGTCTGGATTAATATGTATTTATTTCTGAAAAATCATTTGGGATTGAGTATTTTCACAGCCAACCTAATAAAATTTCACGTATTTTTTGTTGCAATTAATGTTTAGCTTGAATCACCAATAACTCACAAATTAAAGCAGTTAGCTATAGGGAATGCTTAAGAAATAAAAAAGTACTATACAATATTATTTCACTACAATACAAAAATACAGGGTGTTCTATTTAAGAAAACTTAGAAAATACTCATTCCGAGTTTCGACCAACCCTGTATACTAAAATTAAAAATTTAGCTATACTAATGATTCTTAAGAATAGTAGAGTATATTAAAAATCATTTGAACGTAAGTAGAGTTTTATATGTCAAATTACTACAATTCTACAGGGTGTGAATATTGCTACGAAATTAATAAAAAAACGTAATTATCTTTTAAAATACCCTGTATAATATTACAAAACCTCATATTTTAAGAAAGAAGACATCGAAGAGAATCCAAAAATGTAAAAATATATAGGGTGTCCCATTAAAAAAAAAGAAGTTATAAGCAACTTCCGGTATAACCGGAAGTTGCAAAGAGATGAAAATATTTTCATTTAATAGATCATCCTTCAAAACCCCTTTATTCCAATTTTCATGATTCTGTTGCTTTTAGTTCTCGAGATATTTCTAATAGGCCAGTTATCTGCCTCACCTTATATAACTTGCAAATCCAATTGTTTTAATTAGCGGTAAATGAAATATTAACAGCTCAGACCATAGATGTCGTAATAGTAAACTAGATATAGAACTTGAAACATTAAGTGAAGATGACTTTTTAAGTGCGGATATTGTCAAATTTTACAAAATGTATTTTACAAATGACTACCTCATGCTGAGTAACGGTATATGTATCTTATGTTTACATCTGTAGGTAGTTAAAGTGTAGATAAATATAATATAACCTGTAAGACAATATACTTAATTATCGAATAGAAATTAAATTGTGGATATTACAACTGTTTTATTTTACAATTATTTTATTCTTAATAAACATTTTATAATTATTAATTAACCAATAAAGATTTAGCAATCTCAGCAAGATACGTCGAATGAAGTAGGTATGGCGGAAATCTGTGACTGCATAAATATAACGTAAAATGTGACATTATTTTATAATGATTATTTAAATTAGTTTAAATTCAATCAAATTAAGATAGTGCATTAATTTTTTAAAAACTGATTTATGTGTATTTTGTTTAGGTATAAGGAATTTAAATTGATTAGTATTAATTAAATACAGTTTAAAATTTATAATTTATTATTATAATAAATCTTCGTTTGAAAATTGTGATTTTTATTTTTAGCAAAAAATGTGGTTGTAGAAAAAGTATAATGTGTAACACGTAAAGAAAGGTAATTTCTCACTCGTTTGAATTGCGACACTCGCTTGCGCTCGTACCCCAAATTTTCAAACTCGTCAGAAATTAGTACCTTTCTGCATTTGTTGCACAATATACTATTCTTTACTTTAAAATGGTGTATTGTAAAAGATTCTACGACTATTTTTTTTAATAAGATATGCTTTTTCAAAATGTGACATTATACACATGCAATAATAAAATATGTCCCACTAAGTTGGAACCGTATGAAAAATTTTTTATTATTAATTTTATGAAAAAAAAAATTATTCTTCATGAAATGCCCTGCAGAGCTTAAAACCTAAGATGCAATCATCAGATATCAAATTTTATCAATAGTATACGAGGTCTGTTAAAAATATGGATTTCGCTCAAGAGTAAAGTACCTTTATATTTCACAACATGGAAAAGTGTTACAAAATAAAGTTATTTGTAATTAAAAGTTATGTTCTAATATGCAATTATATTTTCTTACTGAAAAAAAAAATCCAAATTTTTCTCAAGTTACTCTTGGATATCCTATATCCTGCGGATATCCTGTTTAAAAATAGTCCTACAATTTTTTAAAATATTTACAAAATTTTAAAATAAAGAAAATAAGCTTTTTCTACGGCCGTGCTAAAAGAGCCACTTTCACGCACGCATTTCGTTTCCGAAAGTTGCACTTTCCCGCACGGCGTACGTGAAACTAAAATTTCCCACACGGCGTGCGGGAAAGTAAAATACCTTGTAATATGGCATTATAATATATTATAATAGGTGCAATAAACTAATATTTAGATATTATTTACTAATATATTACAAATCTATCTTATTGTGTTCATGTTTTAATGAAATTAGCGCGATAATTCGATGAAATAAAATTATTTTGACATAGTATTTAAAAGTCAGATCAGTAAACAATTACAATGGATTTGAATCGTCGTCATGGAAACCAATATCGTCGTCGTGGTAACCCATTATATTAAAAGTTTGGTTTTGACAAATTTGTCAAAGAATTAATTTGTGTATTTTCACTTCTAAATAAAAATTGACATAACTCTATTTTTGTGGCTTTTTTTTTAAATGTACGCCCCTAGAAAAAATATTGTTCCTAACTCATGCGGAAAGTGTCTTCCCCGCACTCGACTGCTTGCCCGAACTCCGCTATCGCGTCGTTCGGGTCAACGGCAGTCTCGTGCGTGAAAGTATCACTTTCCGCACTAGTTAGGAAAATAACTATTCTTTTTTATTCCACAATGTATATAATATATCTAAATGTACAGGAAAACAATTATAATGAGAAATTTAATAAATAATCTTAAAAAAAATCAAAAATCGTTAAAAGTATAAAACTTAGAAAATCCATAACTGGCTTAAAAATAGTAGTACAACGTTATACAATAGACTATTTTAATGGTAATTGACTTCTATTCCTACTAAATGTACCATTGCATATACCTAGAAATGCGTTGAAAGAAGTTACAGACACAATGTTTGCGAAATAATGGGGAAAATGGCACAAAAATGCTGATCGGCGAACTTTGAAAAATCATATTTCGGAAACTATAAATCCTAGAGATTTCTACCGAACGTCATTTTAGAGAGGAAGGATAGAAATGCTTATAACTATATCCTCGTGGGAAAAGTTATGGGGCAAAAACCAAAATTGCTTTCTTTTCGCTTTTTTTGCTTTTTTTAATATATTTTTGGAAAAAAAAAATTTTTGACTTTAAAAGGTGATATTATGATAGTAAATTTTTCTGTAGACGTGTATGTACCAAAAGTGCAGAAAGCTCACCCTAATGAACCCTGTTTACCCTGTAGGGACTAATTCACCCTTCTCAAAAACGCACCCCTTTAAATGGTGGTACTCCGCGTTTTTTTTATTTAGAGGTCCATTGACCATATGAAACAATAAAACCCCGTTTACGTTGTAGTTCCTTTCTAAAGTACATATACATCATTAATAGTCTATTATTCGCGGTGTGCAAGTACTTGGAAGGGAATTGAGAAACGATCGTGCGCGAATAGCGGAGAAATATTGCAACTTTTTTAAATAATTCATATTGTCAATTGAAATTGTCAAATTGACGTACATTTCATATCTACTGTCATTGAAGAAGAAAAATTATATGTTGCTCCACAATATTGATATGATGTGCAATTATTATATAAAGGTAAATTTAATTAATTGTATTTTGCTTGCAGTACTGCATTTTAAAAAATAATTTTATTTACTACATACAATTGTTTACGTTTTAATAACATAACCTGAATGTTATTTTTTCTTCTTATTATTTTTTTGGACTATGGCCTTGACAATTATCCAGTAACCAGGACTTATATAATTGGCCAATATAATTAAAAGTGCGAATAAAGTTGCAGAACGTAGAAATAGGCGTCGCTTTGCCGAACTTGCACGGTCCCAATAGGAATACATATTTATACATTCCTATAATCATGGCAGTGCATTGGGTTGTACTAAAAGAAATTTCAAGACAGATCATATATTTTGGAGATAATCAAAGCCTATTAATTTAAACTCTGCCTACCATCTTCCATATTATGGTTTACCACAAGTAACTAAAGAAAAGCGTTTGTTAAAATTTTTTTTCATATTTTATTATTTTTTATTTTTAGTCTTACACTTTCAAACATTAAAATATATCGTCATGTTTATTAAAATATGTATAAAACATAATGATGTACTAACATGTAAAGTAGTCGGAATCGGCAAAAAATTTGAAATTTTATTATTTATTTATGAAGTATAACGTAAACAATTGACGTAAAAAGTAAAATTAGGTATAATTCATATAATTAGCTACAATCTGTAAAAGTTTCAAGTTTCTCCATTGTAAAAAACAAGAGAATTTAAACATTTTCCTTAAAACCTTTTTTTTTATTTAAACTATTATTAATAAATATAAAACAAAATTTTATTGACTATTCCTGTAGTGTTCCCGCGAATTCATATGTCTGCCAATTTCAGTCATTTGCATTGCAGAAATGGCATACAAATTAACATCTGAAGATTTGACCCAAACGATTGAGCTAACGAAAAGCGTTTAATTATTACGCCAAAACGAATTCTAATGTTAATTGTAGCACAAAACGTCTCTACCGGTGGTTTTTCTAAGACTACGATAAAAACACGAATTTTTTTAATTCGAATTTTGGTTGAAGTTTTATTTCGTATCGTACTGAAATTTCACACGAATAAACGCCGATTTTTATATAAACAAATATATGAGCGTTCAAAATTTGAAACTTTATTGTTTATTTATGAAGCATAACGTAAACAATTAACGTAAAAATTGAAATTATGTATAGTTCATATCATTAGCTACAATCCGTAAAAGTTTCAAGTTTTTACATTGTAAAAAACAAGAGAATTTAAGCATTTTCCATTAAAGTCGTTTTTTTTATTTAAACAATTAATAAACATACAAATTTTTTTTTATTTACTATTCGTGTATTGTTCCCGCGAATGCATATGTCTGCAAATTTTCATTAACTTGTATTGGAGAAAAGGCAATCAAATTAACGTCTTCAGATTTGACGCAAACTATTGAACTAAATAAAAGCGTTTAAAAATGGGTGTAAATGCATTGTGGCATTTTAAAGTGCATATTATGTATCCAAAAGTGTATAAACATGTCAAAATAAGTGTAATAATGCCAGATTTTGTTACTCGGGGTTCTTGAGGTCGCTAGGGACGAATACGCCATCAGAACCAACCACCGGAGAACCTGGTCCAAGGCTCACTGCTAAGGCTCGTCATATGGAGTTTTGAGAGTTTTTGGCACTAAATTGATGCAAACAAATTATTTGGGAGTTTTTGGGGTTGTTAAACAAGAATACGCCAACAATACAGACCCCCCGGGTGCACCTGGTGGCCAAAAACCCTCCAAACTCCAGAAGATCCCAAAAACCATAATCTATTTGCATGCATCCAGTGAAGGAACCCTTCGAAACTCCAGAAAATGACTTGCCTTAGAAGTGCCCGCGGGCGCCTGGTGTTCCGGGGGTCGGTTATGACCACGATTTCGTGTTCAGCAACAAAAAAAAAACCTTGTGTGCGCGTTTGCATTAATTAAGTGCCAAAATCCCTCGAAACTTCAGAAGATGACTCTAGACACCAAGTGCTCCGGTGTCCGTTCTGATGGCGTATTCGTTTTCAGCAACACCAAAAACCCCCTGAGTAATCATTTTGCATCAATTTAAGTCCGAAATCCCCGAAACTCCAGAATATGACGTCTCAGCAGGGACACTTGGCACCAGGTGCTTCTGAGGTCGGTTCTGATGGCGTATTCGTGTTCAGCGACTCCAAAAACCTTAAAATAATGTGATTGCATTAACCTAGTACCGATAACCCTTGAACCTCCAGATGACGTTGCTTAGCAGTGACCCTGGATACCAGGTGCTCCGGGGGTAGGTTATGATGGCGTAGGTGTATTCAGCAGCAACAGTAACCCCCGTGTAAATCGCTTGCATTATTTTTTTTTCTAAAATTCATCGATTCTCCAGAAGATGACGTGACCATAGACACCAGGTGCTCCGGGTGTCGGTTCTGATGGCGTATTCGTATTCAGCAACCCCAAAACCCCCCGAGTAATCTGTTTGCATCAATTTAAGGCCAGAAACCCTCGAAACTCCAGAAGATGACGTGCCTCAACATTGACATTGTGTACCGGGTGCTCCGGGGGTCGGTTCTGATGGCGTATTCGTGTTCATTACATTTTATTTTACTTGGACTTAAATTTTATTTCAGTTTTTACTCTATTTCATTTTTCAATAAATAACATAAGTTATTGCATTAACCACCATTGTCTAGAATTTTTTGTAGACATATTTTTCATATAATATATACTAGGAAAGCAAATTTTAAAAAATCCAGGGTGTTAAGTATCATATTATTTAACCAATAATTTTTAAAAACTAATTGTATCTGTGGAAACAAAAATGTGTGAGTTAAAGAGTTAAACCTATCTTATATATTACAAAGTTTTTTATTTTAATTTGGCGGAATTATGGTTCCTGGGTTAATTGTTCTAATATAGTTGATCCACAGTGGCATCATATTATCAATTACCCTCTCTCCCATTTACCGATTAACAACTCGTTAATTTTGACTTTCGTTACAAGTTATGATGGTGGCACAGTCCGCCGTTTTATGTTTTATGATAGTGGTGCGATAAACGCTCAGTCAGACCTTCATTTATTTCACATAAAGCAATGAATTGGGTCTGGAAGATCGTTATTGACGGCCGACACGACAAGACGTCAATTTGGGTGGAAAAGTGTGAATGGAAATGATAACGTGGTGATAGATAGATTGTGTCTTTCTAACAAATTAACATAATTACATATTATTTATTGATAACTATTTAGATAGTGTTATAAAAGCGCGTTATTTAGTAGTTTATACCATCAACAACACAAACTTTATCATTAGATAAGTTGTTTTTACCACTAACTAACCCTGAAAAAAAAAAAATAAACGTGTACTGTAGTTAAATATTTTCCAACACTTCATAAACATTAACTATACAGGGTGCACCAAACCTCTGGTTTTCTTTAATACGGATAAACTACGGATTGTATCTCTTTTTCTCTCTTGTCGTTTCCCCATTAATTACTGAAGATCGTGATTTCTTCCAATATTCCTAACAATTTTTTTTCCATTAGTTTTTATCTTCAGCTGCTCTAAGAGCTTCACAGAATGAGTTTTCAGCTGAATTCAATTTGACCGGACCATCTAGTTGGTGACTTTCCTCTTGATTTTCTTAACGGAACGTATCCAGAAACAATTAATCTCTCCAAACTATCGTCACCTGTGTGAACCACGTGACTGAAGAATTGCAAATCTCGTTGCAGACATATTGTGGACAGCGTTTTCTTAACCTCGATCTGGTTTAGAATGGAAACGTTTGTCTTATAAACTGTACAAGGTAAGCGCAGCATTCTTCTTTAACACCACATCTCAAAGGCATCAATTTTTTGGCGCTCGCGTGCGCCAAGAGTCCAAGTCTCTGTCCCTTAGACTCTAAGGTCTAAGAAAAGGTTAAGAACCACTGCCTTAGAGAAGGGGCATGCACCAATGCACCTGTCTCATCTTGATATTTTGAGATATAATTTGAGAGATATTTTGAGATCACAAAAGAACTTTCAATAATCGAAAGACAGATTCTACGTACGCACTTCACATTCTAGATCATAATCATTCTAATAAACAGTTTCAAATTCTTCATATTCAAAAGAAAGGCATTAAACAATCTTTAATATAGTCCATAGTACATCGTCCTTTTTGGAAGGTGATTACAAAAGTCTTAATAAGAATTTTAACTGCTTTGTTTGAGCGAGTCTACCACTTTCTGAAAAATTTCAGAGTGCAGGCTGGACGCTTTTCCGCGTCCCGCGTCATTAACATTTTTACGTTCATCAGACTAACGAAATGAGGCTGTAAATTTGTCGGACAAGCAATCGAAAATATTTATTAATTAAATATAAGTACTTTTTTTTCTTGGGTTCATATGACTGCGGACCTTAGGGTCCATTCGTCCATTTACATTAATTTCAACTACTCTATGTTTATTTTCCTTCCCTATTTATACATTAAAATATCATCATATCATTATTATGATTATTATTATACATTAACATTTTTTACTTTTATTTTTGATTATATTATTCATTTTTTATATTCAATTATTATTTTCCTTTTTTTGTATCTTTTTGTTATTTTTTTTTTGTTATTTATTTCTTTTGTTTTTTTTGTGATTTTTGTTTTTTTTTTCACTACGGTAAGACTAAAACCCGATTCAACCTCTCGGAGGTTATTCGTCTTCTTAATGGTTCATGTTTTATTTTCTATTTTTTTTTTATTTTTTTATATATACTTATTACAATGTTTTTACATTTTATTTTTTACAATTTTTATCTGCTTCTAAATACAGATAGTTGACCATAGCTACTCATATTTTCAGTTTAATATTTTTAATATGCTCACATAATAAAATGACCACTTGTGTATTAATACTTTAATTTAATAAGAACTTTAAATTAATTGGATGTATGACATCCTTTAACTTATAAATTTTGTCCAAAAAGATTTTCACTTGAGCTTGGATTAGAGAGCAATTTAATATTTGATGCTCTGCGTCTCCTATTTCTCCACAATTGTAATATGGATCAGTTTTTAAACGAATTTTAAATATAAATTTGGGAACAGGTACGTGATTAAACCTTAAACGACAAATTTTTCTTATTACATTTTTGGAAAGATTCCCTTTTATAAACAGTGGTTTTTTGGGAATCGTTTCTTGAATTTCTTTGTAATGTTTGCCTTTTTGATTGTTTTTATTATCTTCTTCACATTTTGATTTCCAAACGTTGTTAATAACTGTATTTAATTAATTTGTTGTACATTTGTATTTTGTTCCTTCTCCTTCGTGTATGGCCCTTTTAGCTAAGACATCAACTGTTTCATTGCCCAGTATTCCACAATGGCTTTTGACCCATATTAGATGTATTGTTTTGAAATCTTTATTTAATTCTTCAACTTCTTGTAAGATTTTTAAGATGATATAATTTATTTTAGATGTAGATTGAAGGTGCTTAATTTTTTGCAAAGCACTTTTACTGCCAGAAAAAATATAAATTTTCTTGTTTGGAAGATGTTGGCAGTATTTTAGGGCTTCTAATATGCCTATTAGTTCAGCTGCGTATATGCTACTATTTGCGTTTAATTTAAACATCTTACTCTCATTTGTTTGAGGATCGTATATTCCACAACTTTTGGAAGCATCGGTGTAGATGTGATAAGCATTCGATCATAGTTCTTTATTATCAGCTTTAAACATCACATCTCTAATACGTGTTGGGTAATTGGAATAATCTCTTAGGAAGTTTATTTTTAAATTTTTTAATTGTTCTATGTTAAAGATATAATTTTTCTACGACCGTTTAATAACATGCTCATTATTCGCTATTTTTTCATAGATAATAGCAACCATTACTGTACCCGTGAGTAATATTTCATTACTCACGGGCTGAAGTTACTCACGGGTCATTACTCAAGGGCTGAAGTTAGATTCAAGTGACGCATGCCACTTTTAATATCAATCGTACATAAACTGCAAATAAAATTACTTAAAGTTGTTTATTTAATACAATAATCATTGTAATTTACATCAATAATTAACTTCAAAAAATTTTTAAAGAAATTTTAACTGTAACAATGTCAATATATTTTTTACGTTTATATCTTGTTTACTAAAAATTTTGACGTTTATCAATTATTTTAGTGACAGTGACATTAGCTCATTTTGTTTATGTTAATTGGAATTTATAACTAATATTGTGTTTATTTTTCAAGGTCTATTGTGTTAAATATGTTATAACATAATATTATGTATAGTTATATTATTATGTTATATATAGTTAAATGTAAATATACATTATAACTATTGAAATACGTCCACCGACAACAGCCATTTCCTATTCATTAGATTAATAATTGACAGTAGGTACAAATTTAAGCTTAAAATTTTTCGGAAACGAATAGAACTTATATTGACTATTTCTAGTTGTATTTTTACAATAAATAATAATATGGTAATAGTAGGCAACCAATTATTCATCCACGTACTAGGGGTAAATAGCATTTAGGTATTCTTGTAAATTATTATAATTTAAATCTCGAGTAGTTGAAAATTAAATTTTTACTAATTAAAATTAAAAAAAGGTCGTAGAAAAAGTATAGTGTTCTACTCGCATGTAATGGATATTACTCACTCTGATGAATTTCGACACTCGCCTACGGCTCATGTAGCAAACTTCATCATCGTGAGTAATAGCCATCATTACATGCTCGTTGAATAATATACTATTATATTAATTGAGGTTGTACGTAAAATTTCTTTATATTCTGCCAGTTCTCTATAACATTCAGCAATACAGGGATATTTTTTTTTCAATAACTTTTTATTAAATCATTTATCGAAAGCCAATAAATTTTATTAATTATTTCTGATTCTTTATGTGATAAATTTACTAAGAATTGACTACACAGTTTATTTCTTCTTAACCTTAATGGCATCTCTGCGCACTCCACATGTAGATTGTTTATTGGAGTAGATTTTAAAGCACCTGTGCAAAGTCTTAAATATATAAGTACTTTCAGTTGAAAATTAAGAGTTTTCTAATAACAAAACTACCGCGCTAGAGTGACGTCTTGCGGGTGTCGGACTCTACGATCGCGCCCTCTTTTTTGTCCGACAAAAATTATTTATTTTATTTTAAAGTATAATCTTTTGATTAAAATTAAAAATTTTATTGTTTCGCATTAACAAAACCTAACCGCGCTAGAGCTACCGGTTTAGGCGTGGGGCATGCGTAAACGCGCCCAACTTGCACATTTTTCAGAAAGTGGTAGACTCGGTCAAACGAAGCAGTTCAAACCATTTTTAATACTTTTGTAATCATCTTCCAAAAAGGACGATGTATTGTGGACTATTAGAATATATGTAAATAATTTAATTTAAAAATAATAAAATTTAAAAAATAAAATTAAAAATTAAAAATTAAAAATTAAAAATTAAAAATTAAAAATTAAAAATTAAAAATTAAAAATTAAAAATTAAAAATTAAAAATTAAAAATTAAAAATTAAAAATTAAAAATTAAAAATTAAAAATTAAAAATTAAAAATTAAAAATTAAAAATTAAAAATTAAAAATTAAAAATTAAAAATTAAAAATTAAAAATTAAAAATTAAAAATTAAAAATTAAAAATTAAAAATTAAAAATTAAAAATTAAAAATTAAAAATTAAAAATTAAAAATTAAAAATTAAAAATTAAAAATTAAAAATTAAAAGATAAAATTAAAAAATTTAAAAAATATAGATATCATTCTGAATGACCAACTTGAGACAAACAGCTCTCCAATCCTCAACCTATGCAGTTAAATATTTAAACCCTTTGGGGCCTAGTGGCTCGTGGCTCCACCGTGGAACCACCTTTAAACAAGTTTTTTCTTACTGCCCGAGTAATTGTACACTGGGACCACTGGACGGAATGCAATGTATACGTCTTGTATTTCACCGATCACGCGATTACAAAATTCTAGGAGTAATTATGCATAGTGTACATCATACATTTGCGTGCTAACAAGTGGACGACAGTGAGGTTATGTTATTGCTGTAAATAAACAGCTACTGATAAAAGATATGCATTATGCTAATTTGTTGATAAATAGATGTATTTATATATTACCGTATTGAGACTTTATGGACTGCGAAGATAACTTGAATTTTTATATTTTGTTTGGTGGTTCCAATAGGTGCCACTAGGCCATCGGTAACTAGTAGGTATGTTTTGTTATAGAATTCCAAAATGAAAAGACGTCTTGATTTGAGTAAAATAATAAGTAATGACGCTTATAATTTACTGAGAGATATCCAATCGGATGGATCAGGCGCTAAAAAAAAAATTGTTTCGTTTCATTTCACGCTACATAATTTGTTTGTTTGTGGTCTAGTCAGCCTAGCGGTTCCACATGGTACCACCTTTTTTTATAATAATTACAAAAATATGATATAAAAACTTTTATTTTGTCTATTTTTGCCCCAATATGCCCTAAAACAAATTATTCACCATCTACTATAAACAAAAAAAAGTCCGTCCACGAAGGGTTAAAGTACAGATACACAGTAAAATACATCACTTGAGAAAGGCACCCTGCACTACAAAATCAGCTGTAGGGACATAAACACCATTAACTAATATTAAATTTTGTGGAAATATTGAAAACCAAAGTTCTCAGTGTCTTGTTTTTATATAAAATGAACTTCCATCAAATAATTCTCAAATCCGTCACTTAATTACATTATTATTTAACTTGATATTTCTAGAAGTTAAAAATTAAGGTGCTTCTCAAAATGTGTCTATAAATCTCCGACAATCTAATATTTTACTTTTTTTCTAGAGCTACACGGTCTGTCAACAAATACAAGCCGACGCCGCTTTTTCCTTGTTAATTAGTCTTCTTTCAGAATGACATTTTGAAAGATTTGGCCCTTGCTAGTAATTAACCAAATACCAAGGCGTGACTGGTAGTGTCAGATAAAGAAGTGTATATTAAGTGGGAAAATTGTCAGTAACTAATTTGTTATTCTGAAAGTGTTTTTAAAGATGTTCTACAATGTTTTAGTAGCCAATTTAAGGAGGATATACCTTTTTCGGAACGTTTCAGTAACTTACTTTAATTGATCTCTAAAATGTATCATTTATTTATTGATTTTATTTAATTAGTCGACTTAAAGCTCTTCTTCTTTATTACTGGCTATCCCTGAGTAGTGACCCAGTACATATGTTTTCTTAAATTTTAGGGCAGCTATCGTGAGTCTTACACATAGAACTTACTTCAGGAGAAATAGGTCCAGATATTACAAAGGAAGAAATAATACATGCGTTAAAAACAATGAAGAACGGGAAAAGCCCAGGACCTGACATGCTTCCTATCGACCTTTAAAAATTATAGATGAGCAGCATATTGATGTTTTAGTGGTACTCTTGAACAAAATTTATAGCTCAGGCACATTACCCAAAGAATGCTTGACGTCGATCTTTATTTGCCTCCCTAAAAAAAACCCAAGAGAATGCGGCGACTACTGCATAATTAGTTTGATGTCCTATGTGCTAAAGTTGCTTGAAAGTCATCCATAACCGAATATATCATAAACTGGACATAGACATTAATGATACGCAGTTTGGGTTTCGCAAAGGCCTGGGAACTCGTGAAGCTCTTTTTTCACTTAACATACTTACACAAAGGTGCCTGGACGTTAATCAAGATATATATGCGTGTTTTATTGACTATAATAAAACATTCGACAAAGTACGACATGAACAATTAATGCATGTCCTGGAATCAAAGAAGTTGGACTACAATGACCACAGGATTATATCGAATTTAAACTATTAACAACGAGCAAAAGTACGTGTTAACGACCTGCTGTCAGAGGAAATTGAAATCAGACGTTAAGTGAGACAGGGATGCATGTTGTCGCCAATTCTTTTTAATGCCTACTCGGAAGAGATCTTGAAAAAAGCTCTTGAGGGTGAAACAGCTGGAATAAAGGTAAATGGAGTTCCCATTAACAACATTAGATATACGGATGACACTGTCATCTTAGCGGAAAATATTGGGGATCTTCAGAGGCTGGTGACCAGAATAGTAGAGTTTGGACAAGAATACGGGCTAACAATAAATGTCAAGAAGACAAAGTTTATGAGAATATCGAAAACCCAAAGAAATAACGAAAATCTCTTCATAAACGGATCCATAATCGAACGAGTCGACCAATATGCGTACCTTGGAACAATGATCAACTCCACAGGAGATTACTTGCAGGAAATTAAAATCAGAATAGAAAAGGCTAGAGCAAATTTTAACAAAATGAGAAAAGTGCTCTGCACAAGAGATTTGAAGTTGGAGCTAACTAAGAGTTGGGTTGGCTAGGTGCTACGTTTTCTCGACTTTGTTTAAGGAATGGAAGCTTGGATCTTAAATGCTGCATCAATGAAAAAACTAGAATCATTCGAGCTGTGGGTGTACAGAAGAATTCTGAAAATATCGTGGACAGAACACGCGGTTCTGAGAAAGATGAATAAAGAAATGGAAATCCTAAATACCATCAAAACAAGAAAATTGGAATATCTCGGACATATTACACGTGGAGAGAGATACAGCTTGCTCCAATTGATTATGCAGGACAAGATTCAAGGAAAGAGAAGCATAGGGAGCCGCAGAATATCGTGGCTGCGCATCCTGAGAGAGTGGTACGGATGTACATCAAATGAACTTTTTAGAGCAGCCGTCTCTAAAATACGAATATCTATGATGATTGCCGACCTCCGCCGCGGAGATGGCACTTAAAGAAGAAGATCGTGAGTCTGAAAGGCCTGGTCATCTGAAAATCTGGTGCACTATTATATTCTCGTTAGGTATGAGCTATAAAATAATTTGAATTTTATGTATATTTTCCTATAAGTGATTTAAATGTTAATATTAATGAAAGATCTCAGTAAACCCAAAAAGATCACAGGCAGTCATCTTCCAAAAAAGTTTCGGACTGCGACGTGAGGATGTTCAACATACAGATAAAATTTTTATCCATTTAATGGTCTAACCAAGAAAAATATTTAGGACTACTAATGGACAAAAAGATGGAATGACAACTTACTGGAGGCACATTGAAAAACATACAGAGTAATGTCTATATAAAAAGAAGAAGAAGAAGAAGAAGAAGAAAAAGAAGAATGGACAACAGAAATACACACTATATGATAACAGCGCCGACACTAAGAGAAAGACATTAAGAAGCACGCTAAGATCTCCCATTAAATGAAACAGTAAGTTAAGTCTGACAACGAAGCTAAGCATGGTGAACAGCGAATCATCATACCAGCCATGATGTGTATGGAGTAGATAGGAGACCTGTGGAGAAACTTGCAAAACCAACAGGAAGAAGATTCAAGTAGCTTCAAGTAGATTCAACTTTATAAAAAGTTTGTCAACATTCCCACTTACTTATTCCAAAGATTCCTATACAGAGAAACCAAAGAGGTAAGGGTCCTAGATAAAATGAAAGAAAAAGTATACGGAATATTCAATGAATTAAAGACTCATTCGAAGGAAACCCTGAGAAACTAGATGAACTACGACGAATTCAGACCGGCGAGGCACAGAAGACCCAGACACCAACTAGTAGGGTATCAATCCGAAGAGTGAAACATAGAAAGGTAGTCACATGGTATGAAACTGGACCTATGGGTTGGCACGACACTAGACCTGGCAAATGAAGTAGTTAGAATAGGTTAGTTAATAAAATATAATAGTTAGCTTTATGGAAAAGTAAAAAGAAAAAAACCAAACAAAGAGCAAAAAAAGTAAAAAAGGAAACACACATGAGGCATGTGAGGGCTTTATACAACTGAGGATGTATGCTTCACCCCCTAGGTTAAACACTGCTACTTCACATCACTGCAATCAATTTCATTTCTTTTAGATTTAGGTCATCCAAAAGAGGACAAATTTTTTGCCCCCCAGCAAGGTACCCCGGATGTACCCCGCGATTGTTGAGCATCGAGGCCGTGAATCGTTAGGCACGGGCTTGGTTGCCAATGCCCAAGGTCACTGGTCCGCTGAACGGGCACACAATTGGAGAAGAGGAAATTTCTAGAGGTTTCACAAAAATAAAAGGTAAATAAGGGAACAAGGCGCATAACGCAACCTCTACGAAAGAGACATCACCGCAGAAAGGCCTCTCGGATGCCCATTTCCCAGGGTATCTAAGATTTAAAAACAAGTAAAGTCTCCCCAACGTTATGTCTGCGTTTGGGGAGAGGAAAGGAGGTAGGTTGGGGCGTCAGAGAGGTACCCCTGACTCCCAATATAATAAATTTATTAATATTTTGTATTTTGATACAGCTTTCTGAAGTGGAAATCGAAACATAAAAATACTTATTTTCAAACTAATGTTGTGGCTTGTTCCCAACTAAAATAGTAAATGGAATAATTTCGGCATTATCGAACCTAGCATAACACTGTTTTTACTTTCTTTACTAAACTAACACATGTAAGAATCGTTTAGCATCGGATCAAAAAATTAATTATACTTCCAAATTCCAAAGAACTGGTCCACCTCTAAAAAGTTTCGTTTCGAAAATATTCGCTCCTCGAAGGTAATCAAAGAAAATTTAAAAGGTAGACTCATCTACATATAAGTTACAAATTAAATTAAATTTAATAAATCACAATAACTTTAACTGAAATGTAGTAAAATAAAAATAATATAAATTAAAATAAAAGAAAGTAAAATAAAATCGATTAAAATAAAATAAATAAAAATAAAATAAATTGGTCTTTATGACAGTTTTTCCCACATAGAAATTGTTGCTTTCACAATTAAATAGTGTTGTATTCACTAAGTGTCACGATAATAATAATAATATCGTATGGCACTTTTGCTGTGGAGATTTGCCTTTCGGATTGTTCCGGAGCCATTTACATCTTTAACCCTGTTTCAAGTAACTAGTGTCGATGTACACTAGCGGACCGACGGATTAACGCGCTCTCTGAGGCACGGTGAAACGGCTTGTATCATTTTTAGAAAGGAAAAATTGATTTTCGTTGGCAGGGTTCGAACCCACGTGCTCTGGCGTAGGAAGCCAGTGATCATGCCGTTGAGCTACAGCCGTTCACAGTGTCAGGATGAACAAGCATGAAACACACATAAAAAACAATGATTTAGACAAATCACAGACATGCAAACATACCTGGGACAATGAACACAGAGTATAATAGAAAAGTGCACCAATAATCATGAAGGAAAAGGACATGAAAAAAAAAGACAAATCAAAGGAACAGCCCTCATCCTACTAAATGAAGAAAAATGTGTAGCAAACCCATTAGCAGTATCGATCAGTCTTTGGTTGCCAATACTAAAAGAAGAAGTGAACAACAAGAATATACTAACAATTGCGGATAAGAAAATATGATACATACGTTTTCAATAATACACAATACATATGCAACACATAATTCACAAACACAATACGAACACTCACATACATAATCACATACAACACCATGGCAGGCACGTAGCCAAGGGAGGGATCCATGGGGTCCGAACCTCTCCCAAAACTACCTCGGCTTTTGTAACAAGGCAGCAAGTTTATCCCTAAGTTATTATTAACATTTTTGAAAAGTGAACGTAATTATTATTATTTTTTACTAGGATTATATCTGCTTTGATTCAGTGTACGAATCAACTTACATCCATTTTAAAAATCAGATTTAGCAAAAACGAAAATATTCTATCAGAATTTCAAATTCTTTTACCTGCATTTGCCTCTACAGAAAAAGCAAAATTGCTAGACATTTTTTTCTGCCTATTACTCCCGCGACACTTCCCTTGCAGTAATAAAAGCTTAATATGTATATGTTATGGTGTAACTGTAATACAATATCATCTTTGGAACCAAATACCGAAGTTCTCCACGTAATATAACATTGTAATAAAGATTTGTTCTCTAAAAATTTACAAATTCCTTACAATTTTGGCAACTATACCTGTCACAACGGCCAGTGTAGAAACTTCGTTCTCAACAATGAAGCGAGTAAAAACTTTACCCAGAAACAAGATGGGAAACGAAAGACTCGGTTTATTGTTGGCTCTTTGTTCCGTTCATTGGAACGTCGAAAGTCAGATATATGGATATCAAATCATCATCACAGATGTAATAGAGCGAATAGTATAGCTAAGGTGGAATTGGGCGGGTCATGTAGCCAGAATGAAGAACTGCGGTGGACCCAGGCGCGGATCCAAGGTGAGTAAAAGGACAGCACCGGTACGGGCCCACAAAAAAATTTTTTCCCTTGATCTACTGACAAACTGGGCATTTCACAACATCTGGCAACAGCGCCTCCCATAAGAGCCTGTGTATTAGGGTTAGATAGAAAATCAATTTTTCCCCAGATTCTGGGGAAATTTTAAAAAAAATTTAAGGTTCATTCTGCTCATTTTTGTCTCGTTTTGTGGTGGAGGCGCGACTGCTCGTCGGATAGTGACGTGTGAGGTATCGTCGGAAAGGGGAGGGGGTAACGAATACGTTAACACAAAAAACAAAGATGGCGGCATAGCCAAAACGGCACTAAAGCATATCTCCGTTGTTATTGGTCCGATCGTGACATGTGAGGTATCATAGGAAAGGTGAGGGGGTAACGAATACGTTAACACACAAAAAAAGATGGCGGCATTTTTATTCAAATTCACCATTTTTAATCCAATTTGCCTTGACATTACATCGAAGAAATCTACCATAGTTCAGCTATTATCCGCTAGTTGGCGCGACCAAATCGTTATTTTTATTCCAATTCGCCATTTTTAGTCCATTTTTAATCAAATTCGATATTTTTTATCCAATTTGCCTTGACACAGATATTACGTCGAAGAAATCTACCATAATTCAGCTATTATCCGATAGTTGGCGCTATACATCTCGTTAGCATTGGTCTGATTGGAGATTGTGGTACGTTAAAGGTGTGGGTAGTAACGAATATATTCATCGATATGAAAAAGAACTTCGACTGAGTTGACAAAGACAAAAAAAAATCTAGAAGGAAGATATTTAATAGAAAAAGATTGCAAATTTTCAAAGCAAAAGTCTTTTAGAGTAATTCGATTGAGAAAATTATATATACACAAGTAAAAAGAGAGGCATAGACAATAAAAGTTGTAGGTATGTAGTACCTAATGACAAAGACAAAAAAAATCTAGAAGGAAGATATGTAATAGAAAAAGATTGCAATTTTTCAAAGCAAAAGTCTTTTAGAGTAATTCGATTGAGAAAATTATATATACACAAGTAAAAAGAGAGGCATAGACAATAAAAGTTGTAGGTATGTAGTACCTAAACGGCTTAACGTAGAGAGACATATATTTTATCTACGACCGTAACATAATTTATGTGTAAGCGATGGTGACATCTCATTAGCATTGGTCTGATTGGAGATTGTGGTACGTTAAAGGTGTGGGGAGTATCGAATATGTTATTTAATCCATAAACTAACCGTTACGAGCTGCATACTATATTTTATCTACGGCCATAACATTTGGTGCCACCAATTCGCCATTTTTATTCCAATTCACCATTTTTATTCCATTTCAGTATTTTTAGTTAAACTCGCTATTTTTATTCCAATTTGTCCTGATACAGATATTACGTTGAAGGAATCTACCATAATTCGTTCTAAATGTGATCTCAAAATCCCATACATAAAACAAATTGAATTCATCGATATGAAAAAGAACTTCGACTGAGTGCATTATAAATGACAAAGACAAAAAAAATCTAGAAGGAAGATATTTAATAGAAAAAGATAGCAAATTTTCAAAGCAAAAGTCTTTTAGAGTAATTCGATTGAGAAAATTATATATACACAAGTAAAAAGAGAGGTATAGACAATAAAAGTTGTAGGCATGTAGTACCTAAACGGATTAACGTAGAGAGGCATAGACGTAAGGAGAGACGTGGACAATAAAAGTTGTAGACATGCCTAAATGGCGTAACGTAGAGAGGCATAGACAATAAAAGTTGTAGGTATGTAGTGCCCAACGGTATGGGCGCACAAAAAAATTTCCTAGATCTACTGACAAACTGGGCATTTCGCAACATCTAGCAACAGCGCCTCCCATAAGAGTCTGTGTATTAGAGTTAGATAGAAAATCAATTTTTCCCCAGATGCTGGGGGAAATTAAAAAAAAATTTAAGGTCCATTCTGCTCATTTTTGTCTCGTTTTGTGGTGGAGGCCCGACTTTTACGTCACGATTGGACCAATAAAACAGAAGATATAACTAATGCCCTTTTGGCTGTATCCTGAAAATACGTAACTAATGCCCCTGATAACGTATAAGATATAATAGAAGCAGTATTTTGATATGTCCAATCCATCCCTCTCTGAGAGATATGCGAGGTATCATGTGATTTAACAAATTGAATAATATAGAAAAAATAAACATAACATCATGCCATAAAGACATTAGATACAAATGATTTAACCACCAGACACAGAAAAATCAAATAGAGCAGAATGTTAAAAAGGAGTTCTGTATCTTCGGTCCTCTTGGTGCAATAGGGACATACGAATTCTCAAATGATACGATTTAACCAATAGAGTTCAGTGACAGAAAAATAAAATACATCATGTCAAAAGGGTCTTAGATACGTATTTTCCGTCCAATCGTAACTTACAGTACCTCAACCAATAAAATACAATGGCATAAAAATCAAATACATCAGCATGTCAAAAAGGCTTTAGTATTTTCTTTTCTACTGAGAAACATCCAAATCTTTCGTAAAATATTATACACGGGCGTTCTTTCTATATGTCCAAACTAGTAAACCTCTTATTTTTAACACGCAACTCTCAATATTTACATTATTTCTTCCTAGAAAATATCAGTGTATCAAAATGGAATACAAATATATGCAAACCACCAATTGCTAAATCTATCATTATATCGCTAATACCTAAAATACATATCAGATAAATTCTTTCGCTAAGTCCAAACCACCGATATTTCTCACATTATTTTCAAACCAGATTTAGAGTTCTAGTCAAGCATAAAAATCAAATACATCAGCATGTCAAAAGGGTTTTAGTATTTTCGTTTCTATTAAGAAACATCCAAACTTTTCGTATACTATCGTGTTGTATACTTTTGTACACTATTGGTTTTTATAATTTGTTTAAATTTTTTTAATAAATGTAGCAATAACTTCGAAATTATGGCATTTAGTTGTAGGGAAAATAACATGAAAAATAATCAGTATTTCTTTAGGACTTCAAAACTCAAATAACGACTTCTTGTCCTATTAGAAATACGGAATTGGATTTCCAGAAAAACGGAAAATCTGACAACAATGTAATTGTCACTATAATATAGACCGCCTCAGAAAATTAATACCCATCAAAATCTATAAAAATCTTGCAAGCCGTTTCCGAGATAATTGAGTGTTTCCATACATAAAACTCACTCTGTATGCAAACCAGATTTAGAGTTCTAGTCAGACATAAAAATCAAATACATCAGCATGTCAAAAGGGCTTTATTATTTTCGTTTTTACTGAGAAACATCCAAATCTTTCGTACTCTATTATACACAGGCGTTCTTTCATTATGTCCAAACTAGTAAACCTCTTATTTTTACCATGCAACTCTCAATATTTACATTATCTCTCCCTAGGTGCAAAATGTCAGTATATGAAGCATAAATATATGCAAGCCACTAATTGCTAAATCTATCATTATATCGATAATACCTACAATACATATCAGATAAATTCTTTCGCTAAGTCCAAACCACCGATATTTCTCATATTATTTTCAAACCAGATTTAGAGTTCTAATCAGTTGGAGAATACAAATTTTTGTTATAAAGTACGTTTTAAATGTGATCTCAAATAAAATCCCATGCATAAAACAAATTGAATTCATCGATATGAAAAAGAACTTCGACTTAGTGCAATATAAATGACAAAGATAAAAAATATATCTAAAAGGAAGATATCTAATAGAAATAGGTCGCAAATTTTCAAAGCAAAAGTCTTTTAGTATAATTAGAGTAATCCGATTGAGAAAATTACTTATTATGGGTATACACAAGTTAATAATAAGCAAAAAATCGAACTTCTATTGATCCAATCAAAAAAATCAAATACATTTGTACTATGAGAATGATCTCCGAAAGGGAAATCGATAGGTCAAAATAAACTAATTTTAAAGTAAAAATGTGGCTTATTCACAATAAAAATAATAAATAATAAATTTTCTTGCGCTCCTTATTGTTTTACGAAAGATACAAAAAAAAACACGAAAAATACACGATACGTAGGTAGAAAATAATGTCATTATTAATTATGACTTAATCATTCTTTCGAATGTTTTTAGTACGCATGACTCTAAGAATTTACCCTGGTATGATTCTGGTTTCGAAGGATCTTTGGACGGTTTTAAAATAATTCGAACTAGGTTTCGAAGGATCTTTGGACGGTTTTAAAATAATTCGAACTAAATATATTCTTACCAACCATCTGGAAACTTAAGGTGTGTGTCGATATAATTCTTTATTTGCACTAACGCCATTACTACAATCGGAAATTTTCTTAATCATTCTATAAGTACAGTATTTTAATTGCATTTTAAACAGGTTTATAATTCACTTATGGAAAAATTAGAATTAGAATCAGAATCAGATTAGAACTTTCATATTGTGATACATTTGTATATGGAAGAAAATAATACGGTATGTATAAGATACAAAATTCAAGCATTGGAAAAGCCATACAAGAGGCACACCAAATTCAAAAATCTTGACTATTTCGTCTAAACATGAATTAAAATTTCTAGTTCTATCTTCTAGCTTCTCATCCAGCTTGAAATAGGATATTAGTATTCATATTTATTATTTCAAAAAATTTTAAGATATCGTGTCTTTTGTTGTAGGTATACTGTCACATTTTCAATACATATTACCCAATTTTTACTTACCCATCATCGAGTTAATTTATAAATGCAATAAGTAACTCCTTAAGATATTATGCTTTCAAAAAACGCTACCAACCAATCTCCTTCATATTGGCTAGTTTCAAATGTATTTCTACAATTACACCATTATTTGCCGAAATATTTTAAAGCAGTGTCTGTTGACAACGTCTAAAAAACTGTACATAATTTGGTACATAAATATCAAAAATGATGATCAAAATTGCTTTTATTAGATGATTATTAGCTCTCTTTATCCAGCTTAACAAAATGAGAAAAGTGCTCTGCACAAGAGATCTAAGGTTAGAGCTAAGAATAAGGTTGGCTAGGTGCTACGTTTTCTCGACTCTGTTTTACGGAATGGAAGCTTGGACCTTGAATGCTGCATCAATGAAAAAACTGGAATCATTCGAGATGTGGGTATATAGAAGAATTCTAAAAATATCATGGACAGAACACGTCACAAACAAAGAGGTTCTGAGAAAGATGAACAAAGAAATGGAAGTCTTAAATACAATTAAAACCAGAAAATTGGAATATCTCGGACATATTACACGTGGAAAGAGATACAACTTGCTCCAACTCATTATGCAGGGAAAGATTCAAGGAAAAAGAAGCATAGGGAGACGCAGAATATCGTGGCTGCGCAACCTGAGAGAATGGTACGGATGTACATCAAACGAACTTTTCAGAGCAGCTGTCTCCAAGGTCCGAATAGCTATGATGATTGCCGACCTCCGTCGCGGAGATGGCACTTGAAGAAGAAGATCCAGCTAAAATAAAATAAATAAAGAACTTACATCGTCATATCCATATACTGTTTTGAAAACCGAGGACTTGGAAGCTCCAATAAGTCATAACTCGAAGTTTGAAATAGTAAATAGTATATCAGTGAATGTTTATGCTTTGGAATTAAATCAAGTTAAGGAAAAATAATTTTACGAATTAGTGCCTGCTTGCCTAAACAAAACAAATTTGATAGACATGTAAATTTGAATCTTATTCAGGATAAATATTTTCTAAAATTAAATGATTACCTACGACTCTCATCGTAGTGACGATGGAAATATTGAAATAAAATATCATTACTTCTGGAAAAAAAGGTGTCTAGGTTGTTACACTATATAACCAAAAAAGAAAACTAATTCACCCAGATTTATTGGAAAAATTTACTGTTTCACCGTATCATTAAAATCTTACAAAAAAAGAAATATCGAATTAAATAAACAATACATAATAGAACTAAGAAGTAAATTACGAATATCAGAGTGCATGAGATACGAAATAAACATCTTACAAGCAAAACTATCGATACAACAAATACATATTATATACATTATTCACTTGAAAATTTTAAAGTAATGTTGGCTGAATGTCCAAGAAACTGAGTATATTTAGCCTCTTTTACAATATTTCTGAAAAACTTCAACGAATTTGTCTATTTAGCGAAAAAAAAATTTAATTCACGCAGTTTTATCGGAAAACTTTGCTATTTACCATTTTTATTCACTGTCTTTTTAATCTGTTGAGTAACATCTTTAATTTATTTTGATTTTTAAGAAGTTTTCTAACCTCCTCTAATTACGATTTTTTGTAGAATTTGGACTGGTTGTATTGAATTATGATAGGTATGTGTATCTGATTACGCAATAATTTCAAAGAGACATTCTTTGTAGCTTAGTATAAATTGGTCTTCTAATACTAAAATATTATAAAAAAATAATAGAGTAAAGCAATACAGGAGACTTAAAAAAGGTTTAAAATCTCATGAAATCTTGTTTATTTAGTCTAAACATGAATTAAAATTTATATTGTTCATACTTATTATTTCAAGAATTTTAAGATCGTTTCTAATTATCCATCATCCAGTTAATTTATAAATTATGAAATAGGTATCACTATGATATATTATGCAGCAATAACTATGTTTTCAAAAACTATACCAACCAATCTCTTTCATTCTGACGATGTATTTATACAATTACAACATTATTTACTTAAAAAGTTTAAAGCAATGTTGGCTGAATGCCCAAAAAACTGAGTATATTTAGCCTATTTTACAATATTTCTGAAAAACTTCAACGAATTTTTCTATTTACCGAAAAAAAAAATCTAATTCACACAGTTTTATTGGAAAAATTTACTATTTCACCATTTTATTCACTGTCTTTTTAATCTGTTGAGTAACATCTTTAATTTATTTTGATTTTTATGAAGTTGTCTAACATCGTGTAATTACGATTTTTTTGTAGAATTAGGATTGGTTTTATAGGATTATGATAGGTATGTGTATCTGAAAACACAATAATTCCAAAGAGACATTCGTTGTAGCTTAGTGTAAATTGGTCTTCTAATACTAAAACATTATAAAACATAATAGATTAAAGTAATACAGGAGACTTAAAAAAGTGTTAAAATCTCATGGTACAAAAAAGAAAATGTCTCGAGTGTGAATTTAAAAATGGAGTTACTACAAAAAAGAAGATGGTACATACCTTTGAATATTAAAAAATATTTGAAAAATTTTAATTTTTTTTTGTAGATTGTGTAGTTAATACTAAAAATTAGTAAGGAAATAAAAATGATTATAAATTAAAAAAATCTTCGACGTTTGTTCTTAGAGCATGTGAAACATTAATAATTACCAAAAAATTTCAGTAGGTACCTTTAAATATTTAAAGTATTTGAAAAATTTTAATTTTTGTAGATTGTGTAGTTAATACTAAAAAATTAGTATGGAAATAAAAATACATATCAATTAAAAAAAATCTTCAGCGTTTGTTCTTAGAGCGTAGTTCGAGTATGCCCGAACTTTCCCGATCCCCAATATATCTACTTCTTCTTGTAGTGCTCATCCATTTTGGATGTTGACGATTATCCTAGAAATATATACTTTGCATACTAATGTACTGAAAAGATTTGTAGTTGTTGTGCTGCACCACATATATAGATTTTTTAGCCAGAAAATCCTTCACCTTCCTGGTTTTCTTCTACTTTTCTCTGTAAAATTAGTTGCAGCAGTTCATATCTTCGCTCTTTCTTACAATGTGTCGGATGTATTCGATTTTAACTGTTTTATTGTGGGTACCAGCTCTTTTTCTTTTTTAATTCTTAATAAAATAATCTAATTAGTTATGTGATCTGAGTAAGATATATACAAAAATAAGAAAAAAATGTTTTATTTCTTTGGAATAAAATAAAAAAGCCAAGTTGGTTGACTGGTTTAAAGTATTGCAGTGCAGGGGATTTGAACCTATGATCCAACACTTACTTATTTTCAATGCAATGTAACAAAGTCTTAAATCGCTCGACCAACGTGGCTTTGGAACTTTGCTCTAAAAAACAACGATGATATTCACATGTTATGACATTCCTATTGACAATAAAAAGAAATAAAATGTTTTTCAAATAATATTTTATTAAAAATACTGTTATTTAGAGTGTGAGCTTTATGATTATAAATAAAAAAATCTTTGACGTTTGTTCTTAGAGCATGTGAAACATTAATAATTACCAAAAAATTACGGTACCTTTAAATATTAAAAGTATTTGAAAAATTTTAATTTTTGTAGATTGTGTAGTTAATACCAAAAATTAGTGTGGAAATAAAAATAAATATCAACTAAAAAAAAATTTTCAGCGTTTGTTCTTAGAGCGTAGTTCGAGTATGCCCGAACTTTCCCGATTTCCCAATATTAGCTGTGAGTTTTGGCTTAGGATACCCATATAAAAAGCATGGAAAACGAAAAGTTTCAGCGTTTGTTCTTAGAGCGTAGTTCGAGTATGCCCGAACTTTCCCGATTTCCCAATATTAGCTGTGAGTTTTGGCATAGGATACCCATATAAAAAGCATGGAAAACGGAAAGTTTACCTTGGACAAGTGACGCCGTCATACGTGACAGCTAATATTGGGAAATCGGGAAAGTTCGGGCATACTCGAACTACGCTCTAAGAACAAACGCTGAAACTTTTCGTTTTCCATGCTTTTTATATGGGTATCCTAAGCCAAAACTCACAGCTAATATTGGGAAATCGGGAAAGTTCGGGCATACTCGAACTACGCTCTAAGAACAAACGCTGAAAATTTTTTTTTAGTTGATATTTATTTTTATTTCCACACTAATTTTTGGTATTAACTACACAATCTACAAAAATTAAAATTTTTCAAATACTTTTAATATTTAAAGGTACCGTAATTTTTTGGTAATTATTAATGTTTCACATGCTCTAAGAACAAACGTCAAAGATTTTTTTATATATAATCATAAAGCTCACACTCTAAATAACAGTATTTTTAATAAAATATTATTTGAAAAACATTTTATTTCTTTTTATTGTCAATAGGAATGTCATAACATGTGAATATCATCGTTGTTTTTTAGAGCAAAGTTCCAAAGCCACGTTGGTCGAGCGATTTAAGACTTTGTTACATTGCATTGAAAATAAGTAAGTGTTGGATCATAGGTTCAAATCCCCTGCACTGCAATACTTTAAACCAGTCAACCAACTTGGCTTTTTTATTTTATTCCAAAGAAATAAAACATTTTTTTCTTATTTTTGTATATATCTTACTCAGATCACATAACTAATTAGATTATTTTATTAAGAATTAAAAAAAAAAAGAGCTGGTACCCACAATAAAACAGTTAAAATCGAATACATCCGACACATTGTAAGAAAGAGCGAAGATATGAACTGCTGCAACTAATTTTACAGAGAAAAGTAGAAGAAAACCAGGAAGGTGAAGGATTTTCTGGCTAAAAAATCTATATATGTGGTGCAGCACAACAACTACAAATCTTTTCAGTACATTAGTATGCAAAGTATATATTTCTAGGATAATCGTCAACATCCAAAATGGATGAGCACTACAAGAAGAAGTAGATATATTGGGGATCGGGAAAGTTCGGGCATACTCGAACTACGCTCTAAGAACAAACGCTGAAGATTTTTTTTAATTGATATGTATTTTTATTTCCATACTAATTTTTTAGTATTAACTACACAATCTACAAAAATTAAAATTTTTCAAATACTTTAAATATTTAAAGGTACCTACTGAAATTTTTTGGTAATTATTAATGTTTCACATGCTCTAAGAACAAACGTCGAAGATTTTTTTAATTTATAATCATTTTTATTTCCTTACTAATTTTTAGTATTAACTACACAATCTACAAAAAAAAATTAAAATTTTTCAAATATTTTTTAATATTCAAAGGTATGTACCATCTTCTTTTTTGTAGTAACTCCATTTTTAAATTCACACTCGAGACATTTTCTTTTTTGTACCATGAGATTTTAACACTTTTTTAAGTCTCCTGTATTACTTTAATCTATTATGTTTTATAATGTTTTAGTATTAGAAGACCAATTTACACTAAGCTACAACGAATGTCTCTTTGGAATTATTGTGTTTTCAGATACACATACCTATCATAATCCTATAAAACCAATCCTAATTCTACAAAAAAATCGTAATTACACGATGTTAGACAACTTCATAAAAATCAAAATAAATTAAAGATGTTACTCAACAGATTAAAAAGACAGTGAATAAAATGGTGAAATAGTAAATTTTTCCAATAAAACTGTGTGAATTAGTTTTTTTTTTTCGGTAAATAGAAAAATTCGTTGAAGTTTTTCAGAAATATTGTAAAATAGGCTAAATATACTCAGTTTTTTGGGCATTCAGCCAACATTGCTTTAAACTTTTTAAGTAAATAATGTTGTAATTGTATAAATACATCGTCAGAATGAAAGAGATTGGTTGGTATAGTTTTTGAAAACATAGTTATTGCTGCATAATATATCATAGTGATACCTATTTCATAATTTATAAATTAACTGGATGATGGATAATTAGAAACGATCTTAAAATTCTTGAAATAATAAGTATGAACAATATAAATTTTAATTCATGTTTAGACTAAATAAACAAGATTTCATGAGATTTTAAACCTTTTTTAAGTCTCCTGTATTGCTTTACTCTATTATTTTTTTATAATATTTTAGTATTAGAAGACCAATTTA
Organism: Diabrotica virgifera virgifera; assembly: GCF_917563875.1. NCBI lineage: Eukaryota > Metazoa > Arthropoda > Insecta > Coleoptera > Chrysomelidae > Diabrotica > Diabrotica virgifera. The sequence goes on along the minus strand of NC_065446.1, from coordinate 86,451,952 downwards.
TACTAAGCTACAAAGAATGTCTCTTTGAAATTATTGCGTAATCAGATACACATACCTATCATAATTCAATACAACCAGTCCAAATTCTACAAAAAATCGTAATTAGAGGAGGTTAGAAAACTTCTTAAAAATCAAAATAAATTAAAGATGTTACTCAACAGATTAAAAAGACAGTGAATAAAAATGGTAAATAGCAAAGTTTTCCGATAAAACTGCGTGAATTAAATTTTTTTTTCGCTAAATAGACAAATTCGTTGAAGTTTTTCAGAAATATTGTAAAAGAGGCTAAATATACTCAGTTTCTTGGACATTCAGCCAACATTACTTTAAAATTTTCAAGTGAATAATGTATATAATATGTATTTGTTGTATCGATAGTTTTGCTTGTAAGATGTTTATTTCGTATCTCATGCACTCTGATATTCGTAATTTACTTCTTAGTTCTATTATGTATTGTTTATTTAATTCGATATTTCTTTTTTTGTAAGATTTTAATGATACGGTGAAACAGTAAATTTTTCCAATAAATCTGGGTGAATTAGTTTTCTTTTTTGGTTATATAGTGTAACAACCTAGACACCTTTTTTTCCAGAAGTAATGATATTTTATTTCAATATTTCCATCGTCACTACGATGAGAGTCGTAGGTAATCATTTAATTTTAGAAAATATTTATCCTGAATAAGATTCAAATTTACATGTCTATCAAGTTTGTTTTGTTTAGGCAAGCAGGCACTAATTCGTAAAATTATTTTTCCTTAACTTGATTTAATTCCAAAGCATAAACATTCACTGATATACTATTTACTATTTCAAACTTCGAGTTATGACTTATTGGAGCTTCCAAGTCCTCGGTTTTCAAAACAGTATATGGATATGACGATGTAAGTTCTTTATTTATTTTATTTTAGCTGGATCTTCTTCTTCAAGTGCCATCTCCGCGACGGAGGTCGGCAATCATCATAGCTATTCGGACCTTGGAGACAGCTGCTCTGAAAAGTTCGTTTGATGTACATCCGTACCATTCTCTCAGGTTGCGCAGCCACGATATTCTGCGTCTCCCTATGCTTCTTTTTCCTTGAATCTTTCCCTGCATAATGAGTTGGAGCAAGTTGTATCTCTTTCCACGTGTAATATGTCCGAGATATTCCAATTTTCTGGTTTTAATTGTATTTAAGACTTCCATTTCTTTGTTCATCTTTCTCAGAACCTCTTTGTTTGTGACGTGTTCTGTCCATGATATTTTTAGAATTCTTCTATATACCCACATCTCGAATGATTCCAGTTTTTTCATTGATGCAGCATTCAAGGTCCAAGCTTCCATTCCGTAAAACAGAGTCGAGAAAACGTAGCACCTAGCCAACCTTATTCTTAGCTCTAACCTTAGATCTCTTGTGCAGAGCACTTTTCTCATTTTGTTAAGCTGGATAAAGAGAGCTAATAATCATCTAATAAAAGCAATTTTGATCATCATTTTTGATATTTATGTACCAAATTATGTACAGTTTTTTAGACGTTGTCAACACTGCTTTAAAATATTTCGGCAAATAATGGTGTAATTGTAGAAATACATTTGAAACTAGCCAATATGAAGGAGATTGGTTGGTAGCGTTTTTTGAAAGCATAATATCTTAAGGAGTTACTTATTGCATTTATAAATTAACTCGATGATGGGTAAGTAAAAATTGGGTAATATGTATTGAAAATGTGACAGTATACCTACAACAAAAGACACGATATCTTAAAATTTTTTGAAATAATAAATATGAATACTAATATCCTATTTCAAGCTGGATGAGAAGCTAGAAGATAGAACTAGAAATTTTAATTCATGTTTAGACGAAATAGTCAAGATTTTTGAATTTGGTGTGCCTCTTGTATGGCTTTTCCAATGCTTGAATTTTGTATCTTATACATACCGTATTATTTTCTTCCATATACAAATGTATCACAATATGAAAGTTCTAATCTGATTCTGATTCTAATTCTAATTTTTCCATAAGTGAATTATAAACCTGTTTAAAATGCAATTAAAATACTGTACTTATAGAATGATTAAGAAAATTTCCGATTGTAGTAATGGCGTTAGTGCAAATAAAGAATTATATCGACACACACCTTAAGTTTCCAGATGGTTGGTAAGAATATATTTAGTTCGAATTATTTTAAAACCGTCCAAAGATCCTTCGAAACCTAGTTCGAATTATTTTAAAACCGTCCAAAGATCCTTCGAAACCAGAATCATACCAGGGTAAATTCTTAGAGTCATGCGTACTAAAAACATTCGAAAGAATGATTAAGTCATAATTAATAATGACATTATTTTCTACCTACGTATCGTGTATTTTTCGTGTTTTTTTTTGTATCTTTCGTAAAACAATAAGGAGCGCAAGAAAATTTATTATTTATTATTTTTATTGTGAATAAGCCACATTTTTACTTTAAAATTAGTTTATTTTGACCTATCGATTTCCCTTTCGGAGATCATTCTCATAGTACAAATGTATTTGATTTTTTTGATTGGATCAATAGAAGTTCGATTTTTTGCTTATTATTAACTTGTGTATACCCATAATAAGTAATTTTCTCAATCGGATTACTCTAATTATACTAAAAGACTTTTGCTTTGAAAATTTGCGACCTATTTCTATTAGATATCTTCCTTTTAGATATATTTTTTGTCTTTGTCATTTATATTGCACTAAGTCGAAGTTCTTTTTCATATCGATGAATTCAATTTGTTTTATGCATGGGATTTTATTTGAGATCACATTTAAAACGTACTTTATAACAAAAATTTGTATTCTCCAACTGATTAGAACTCTAAATCTGGTTTGAAAATAATATGAGAAATATCGGTGGTTTGGACTTAGCGAAAGAATTTATCTGATATGTATTGTAGGTATTATCGATATAATGATAGATTTAGCAATTAGTGGCTTGCATATATTTATGCTTCATATACTGACATTTTGCACCTAGGGAGAGATAATGTAAATATTGAGAGTTGCATGGTAAAAATAAGAGGTTTACTAGTTTGGACATAATGAAAGAACGCCTGTGTATAATAGAGTACGAAAGATTTGGATGTTTCTCAGTAAAAACGAAAATAATAAAGCCCTTTTGACATGCTGATGTATTTGATTTTTATGTCTGACTAGAACTCTAAATCTGGTTTGCATACAGAGTGAGTTTTATGTATGGAAACACTCAATTATCTCGGAAACGGCTTGCAAGATTTTTATAGATTTTGATGGGTATTAATTTTCTGAGGCGGTCTATATTATAGTGACAATTACATTGTTGTCAGATTTTCCGTTTTTCTGGAAATCCAATTCCGTATTTCTAATAGGACAAGAAGTCGTTATTTGAGTTTTGAAGTCCTAAAGAAATACTGATTATTTTTCATGTTATTTTCCCTACAACTAAATGCCATAATTTCGAAGTTATTGCTACATTTATTAAAAAAATTTAAACAAATTATAAAAACCAATAGTGTACAAAAGTATACAACACGATAGTATACGAAAAGTTTGGATGTTTCTTAATAGAAACGAAAATACTAAAACCCTTTTGACATGCTGATGTATTTGATTTTTATGCTTGACTAGAACTCTAAATCTGGTTTGAAAATAATGTGAGAAATATCGGTGGTTTGGACTTAGCGAAAGAATTTATCTGATATGTATTTTAGGTATTAGCGATATAATGATAGATTTAGCAATTGGTGGTTTGCATATATTTGTATTCCATTTTGATACACTGATATTTTCTAGGAAGAAATAATGTAAATATTGAGAGTTGCGTGTTAAAAATAAGAGGTTTACTAGTTTGGACATATAGAAAGAACGCCCGTGTATAATATTTTACGAAAGATTTGGATGTTTCTCAGTAGAAAAGAAAATACTAAAGCCTTTTTGACATGCTGATGTATTTGATTTTTATGCCATTGTATTTTATTGGTTGAGGTACTGTAAGTTACGATTGGACGGAAAATACGTATCTAAGACCCTTTTGACATGATGTATTTTATTTTTCTGTCACTGAACTCTATTGGTTAAATCGTATCATTTGAGAATTCGTATGTCCCTATTGCACCAAGAGGACCGAAGATACAGAACTCCTTTTTAACATTCTGCTCTATTTGATTTTTCTGTGTCTGGTGGTTAAATCATTTGTATCTAATGTCTTTATGGCATGATGTTATGTTTATTTTTTCTATATTATTCAATTTGTTAAATCACATGATACCTCGCATATCTCTCAGAGAGGGATGGATTGGACATATCAAAATACTGCTTCTATTATATCTTATACGTTATCAGGGGCATTAGTTACGTATTTTCAGGATACAGCCAAAAGGGCATTAGTTATATCTTCTGTTTTATTGGTCCAATCGTGACGTAAAAGTCGGGCCTCCACCACAAAACGAGACAAAAATGAGCAGAATGGACCTTAAATTTTTTTTTAATTTCCCCCAGCATCTGGGGAAAAATTGATTTTCTATCTAACTCTAATACACAGACTCTTATGGGAGGCGCTGTTGCTAGATGTTGCGAAATGCCCAGTTTGTCAGTAGATCTAGGAAATTTTTTTGTGCGCCCATACCGTTGGGCACTACATACCTACAACTTTTATTGTCTATGCCTCTCTACGTTACGCCATTTAGGCATGTCTACAACTTTTATTGTCCACGTCTCTCCTTACGTCTATGCCTCTCTACGTTAATCCGTTTAGGTACTACATGCCTACAACTTTTATTGTCTATACCTCTCTTTTTACTTGTGTATATATAATTTTCTCAATCGAATTACTCTAAAAGACTTTTGCTTTGAAAATTTGCTATCTTTTTCTATTAAATATCTTCCTTCTAGATTTTTTTTGTCTTTGTCATTTATAATGCACTCAGTCGAAGTTCTTTTTCATATCGATGAATTCAATTTGTTTTATGTATGGGATTTTGAGATCACATTTAGAACGAATTATGGTAGATTCCTTCAACGTAATATCTGTATCAGGACAAATTGGAATAAAAATAGCGAGTTTAACTAAAAATACTGAAATGGAATAAAAATGGTGAATTGGAATAAAAATGGCGAATTGGTGGCACCAAATGTTATGGCCGTAGATAAAATATAGTATGCAGCTCGTAACGGTTAGTTTATGGATTAAATAACATATTCGATACTCCCCACACCTTTAACGTACCACAATCTCCAATCAGACCAATGCTAATGAGATGTCACCATCGCTTACACATAAATTATGTTACGGTCGTAGATAAAATATATGTCTCTCTACGTTAAGCCGTTTAGGTACTACATACCTACAACTTTTATTGTCTATGCCTCTCTTTTTACTTGTGTATATATAATTTTCTCAATCGAATTACTCTAAAAGACTTTTGCTTTGAAAAATTGCAATCTTTTTCTATTACATATCTTCCTTCTAGATTTTTTTTGTCTTTGTCATTAGGTACTACATACCTACAACTTTTATTGTCTATGCCTCTCTTTTTACTTGTGTATATATAATTTTCTCAATCGAATTACTCTAAAAGACTTTTGCTTTGAAAATTTGCAATCTTTTTCTATTAAATATCTTCCTTCTAGATTTTTTTTTGTCTTTGTCAACTCAGTCCAAGTTCTTTTTCATATCGATGAATATATTCGTTACTACCCACACCTTTAACGTACCACAATCTCCAATCAGACCAATGCTAACGAGATGTATAGCGCCAACTATCGGATAATAGCTGAATTATGGTAGATTTCTTCGACGTAATATCTGTGTCAAGGCAAATTGGATAAAAAATATCGAATTTGATTAAAAATGGACTAAAAATGGCGAATTGGAATAAAAATAACGATTTGGTCGCGCCAACTAGCGGATAATAGCTGAACTATGGTAGATTTCTTCGATGTAATGTCAAGGCAAATTGGATTAAAAATGGTGAATTTGAATAAAAATGCCGCCATCTTTGTTTTTTGTGTTAACGTATTCGTTACCCCCTCACCTTTCCTATGATACCTCACATGTCACGATCGGACCAATAACAACGGAGATATGCTTTAGTGCCGTTTTGGCTATGCCGCCATCTTTGTTTTTTGTGTTAACGTATTCGTTACCCCCTCCCCTTTCCGACGATACCTCACACGTCACTATCCGACGAGCAGTCGCGCCTCCACCACAAAACGAGACAAAAATGAGCAGAATGAACCTTAAATTTTTTTTAAAATTTCCCCAGAATCTGGGGAAAAATTGATTTTCTATCTAACCCTAATACACAGGCTCTTATGGGAGGCGCTGTTGCCAGATGTTGTGAAATGCCCAGTTTGTCAGTAGATCTAGGGAAAAAATTTTTTTGTGGGCCCGTACCGGTGCTGTCCTTTTACTAAGGTGGGTGTTAATCGAGTCAATTGCCTTGTCCTTGAGACCTCGTCTGGTGTCTACTGACATTCTTTTAAGAAAGAGATTAAAAAAACAATAAAATCCTTTATAAAAGGTACATATTTAAAATCCCTAAAAAGGGCTACATCACAGAAGTAGTTTTCGATTGGTTGACCAATCATTATCAGTGCTTTCGTGAAATTTACATGCTAACCACCAAGATATATTTTTACAAAAATATGTGGGTCTTAGCCCTTTACAAGTGATCCATTAAGAAAACATCGGCTAAAAATGCTAACTTAAGCATGGATATTCGAAATATTTCGTTAATACGCCCCAGCTAACATCTTAGCTATAGTTGGACTTGTTCCTAAAGAGATTAAGGTTGAAAAAAAATAGTGAGTTTTGTGTTCTGTTGATAACTGAATAACTGAAACATATTTGTGGTAGAGTTTCTTGGTATCGAAAATTACTAAAGTCTATGGAAAATAACAAATAACAAATTTCCACAATAAATCTCTTTATTACCATCTATTCAATTCGATGCCAGAGACCAGATAAAAATAGTAATTGCCGCTGCTATGTTATGGTAATTTGTTTTCTAGAAAGGTTTGTATTGTTGACTGCAATAAAGTAAGCCGGTTGTCTCCTATAGACGATGTAGGTTGCCTACAGCATCACGCCGTAGGAAAACTATTCACTTTCGTTACTTTTAATAAACTTTAAAGGACAAAAACTATCTTATTTTCTAAAATTGTAATTCTAAAACAAAGAGCCCTAATAAAAGCCACTTTTAGAAGGATGTCACCTACGTTTCTCGAGCTTTCTGCGTGGTGTCGATTCTGTGAATAAAATCGATCTAAATCGCCTTGAGGCACACGAGCTGTCGTGCAACAGAAGAATTTTAAGTTTCTTGGTAGGAGAAGAACAGAATGGCGTAGAAAGCTTGAGAAGGTCCAGGCCCTCTAAGGGCTGTAGCACCAAGATGATGATGATGATGGGAGAAAAGATTCAAAAATCCACAATACTAGAACCTCTCAGCAAGACTACTGTGATTATAAAAAGCATCAAGAAGAGAAAGTTGGAGTATTTTGGAAATGTAATGAGAGTTCCCAAATTTTTTATTTCATTGCCCCCACCTTGCAAGGTTGCTAGATCCGCCGTTGGGTGGACTCAAAAAAAAAGTAGAGAGGTTCTAAATTTTTTATTTCATTGCCCCCACCTTGCAAGGTTGCTAGATCTGCCGTTGGGTGGACCAAAAAAAATTACAGCGTGGAGACCACGAACGAACAGAAGGAGTAGAGGTAGACCACCTACACGATGGACACACAACGTCAAAATGGTCGCTGAGAATTGGTTGCTGGAAGCTCAAGATCGACAGAACTGAAAGCAATTAGGGGAGGCCTATGTTCAACTTTGAATGCAGAAGGCTGGATGATGATAATATATCAAATAACCCAAAATTATTGAGTAGACAGCTGAATAGAATGCCAGGAATTCTATATTTCGTTAGTATGTAGTCACTAACATCATCAGAGAAGCTAAAATGATATTAAAGATACAATGGTGAAATTATCTCTTAAAAACAACTTACTTTACTAGGGTAAGATTGTCGTCATATATCTTCATCATCATCAGTGGCGTTACAGCTCTTTATGAGCCAAAGCCTTCTTCAGAACGATCCTCCATTCACCCCTGTCTCTGGTAACTCTTCTCCATGCTCTAATTCCAATAGATTTCAGATCATTTTCTAGGTTGTCTTGGTACCTAAGTCTCGGTCTTCCTCTTGTTCGTTGTCCTATCGGCCCTCTTCGGTCAAAAACTTTTCTGACTATGGCATCTTCCTCTCGTCTGATTACGTAACCTATCCATCTACGGCGTGCTACTTTAATGAATTTTACAACGTCAGGTTCTCCAAAACTTCTATACAACTCATAGTTGTAACGCCTGCGCCACAAACCTTGTTCTTTTATGCCTCCATATATTCGTCTTAGTATTTTTCGCTCAAAACGTTTGAGCAGTTCTTGGTCATTCTGTGTAAGTGACCAAGTTTCTGAACCATATGTTAGTACTGGTCTTATTAGTGTTTTGTATACAGACAGTTTAATTTTTCTATGCATTTTTGAGGTCATCTGTCTTCTTAAGCCATAGTAACACTTATTGGCGAGCACTATTCTTCTTTTAATTTCTTCACTGACATTGTTATCTTTAGTTAGCAGCGAGCCTAAGTATATGAAGGTGTCGACACCTTCCAGTTCTAGGTCATCAATAATTATTCTTGTAGGTGTCGGGTTGCTTGACCTAGTGCAACACATATATTTGGTCTTTTGAACATTTATATTTAGTCCCATTCTCTGTGCAGATGCTCTTAACGACTGAAATGCTTCAGTCAGAGATTCTGTGGACCTACCTATGATGTCTATGTCATCTGCGTATCCGACAATTTGTACTGATTTGTTAAAGATAGTACCATTCGTAATAATCTGGGACTCTCGAATTATTTTTTCTAATGCTAGGTTAAATAAGAGACACGATAGTCCATCACCCTGTCTTAGTCCATTTTTGCTTTGGCAATGGATGTTATATCTTAGATGTTATATCTTAGTAAAGTAGTTAACACTTGTTATTGCAATTTTTAAAATAGTAACTAGTATTTTCAAATTTTGCATATGGATCTAAAATTTATCATTAATATTTTTTTCAATACCTTACCTTCTAACCTAACAAAAAATTTGAGTTGTATTTGGACCCCCCTCAAGAACATTTTCTGGCTACGTGCCTGCACCATGGCCATGTATGTCAACATAAATTACATAAATTTTAAAAAAGACATAACCTCCTCTACACCTTGGCGGTTATACACTCTTTTTAATACAACTGCTTTAATAATAATCTTTTTTAAAAACGATTTACGCAGTGGAAATCGACACGTCAAATGTTTTAGGTAAAATGTAATTCAATCAATCAACTGTAGCCAATTCCATGTAAACACAATAGTCCACAGTACATTGTCCTTTTTTGAAAATGATTACAAAAGTCTTAAAAATGGTTTTAACTGCTTAGTTTGAGCGAGTCTACCACTTTCAGAAAAATTTCAGAGTGCAGGTTGGTAGGGATGGCGGTTTTTGACAAAACACCGGTTTTCGGTTATACCGGTTTTTTTCCTACGGTTTAACCTGGCGGTTATAACCGGCCAAAAAAAAACCGGTTTTTGGAAAAACCGGTTTACGGTTTTTTTAATCCAATAGGTTACAAAGTTACATTTACAATACACTTTAGTTTGCGATACTCCATTCGACTCGATATCAATATGATCAAAATTAGTACTATCGAAAGAACATGTATTACAAAAACATGTATTACTTTTAACATGTTTGTATATTTGTAGAATAGGTACATTTTAACTCATTTAATACTTCCTGTATGAGTGTATCGTTTTGAAAACGTAGGGAAATTCTTGGAGATTCGTATTCGTAATCAGTAATTCGATATTCATAGTCAGAGCATTATTTTTGGTAATCAGAAAAAGTCATTCACCCACTTTCAATGTCAAGAGTTAAGTGTGAAAAATAGATGATGTTTGCGTCTAATTCAACCAGATCACTTCTTATGTAAATATTATGATTACAAATACCTTTTCAAGGAAATATTTTAATAAAACTTAATAATTGTTTCTGGCTGATGTGAGATTGCACTTTCAGTTTGCTTCTATATTTTATAAAATAAAATAAAATTTGAATTATGGTTTTGTTTGGAATAATTACTTGAGAATAATAATTATAATTGGGATCCAAAATAATACCTAACCTAATCCTAATCACCGTAAAAACCTAATAACCGGTTTTTACTTTAAAAAGAAAAAACCGGTTATAACCGGGACAAAAAAACAACCGTTATTGCGAAGTAAAAAACCGGTTTTAGGTTTAAACCGGTAGGTTTTTCCCATCCCTACAGGTTGGACGCGTTTCAGCACGCCGCACACCTAAACCTATAGCTCTAGTGCAGTTAGGTTTTGTTATTGCAAAACTATAAAAATTTTAATTCTAATCAAAAGATTATATGTTAAAATAAAATAAATTATTTTTGTCGGACAAAAAAGATGGCGCGATCGGATATACCGGCACCCGCAAGATGTCACTCTAGAGTGGTAGTTTTGTTATTACAAAACTCTTAATTATTTTCAATTGAAAGTACTTATATTAAATAATAAAGTTTGTCGATCTCTTGTCTGACAAATTTACAGCCTCGTTTCGTTAGTCCGAAAACGTAAATGGGTGATTCGCCAAAATAGACGGCAATTTCGAGGTAGCGATATTTAATTTAAAACATGGTTTAGAATTAGTTCATTTTTAAATATTTTTTATAAAATGAGCTATTCAACTTACCCATGATACCAGCAGAGATCATTTTTAAATATTTTCCGAAAAACGGAAATGTGACTTCGGAGTTGACTAAGTGTCCACGGTGTTGACGTAATTTTCTGTTAACTAAATTTATGATCGTAACAATTAAATAAAAATTGGTATGTAATAAAACTATACAAAACACTTCCATTTTGATATAAACTACAGTCGAACCCGCTTATTAGAATAGCCTTCGTGCCAAGCAAAAATATTCCTATAACCGGGATATCCTAATAACCGATCAGTGGTGGCTAGCAGAAATAAATGTACCGAATATACGTCATAATAGTACAACACACGATGTACATGTACATACTATGTATGTAAATTTACATAGTATGTATATACATGTACATACATACGTTATGTACATATATTATGTATATGGTTTTATTTCGTTTTAAGTAAATAATACAGTACCTAGAGTAACTATTACTTATTTTATTAAAACACCAAACTACATTATCTGTGCATGCATACCTACACAAATAATAAGTATGAAATGTATGCAATATGTAGATATAGGTATACATATTTTCTTATTAACATACTGATGTGATCTTGATTATTGATATGAGATAATATTCTTATATGTCCTTTAATTTAATCAATGTAATAATAATAATCTAATTAATTTACCAGATCACATATCAATATGTTTTCAATCTCAGGGCTTTTTATAAAATTAATTACGTACTTACGTGGCTTCTAAGTATTTCTCAATGGTTCCTAATCGGGATAGGAAAGAAAAGAGTAAAATAATACACACATATGGGTTACAATTATAATCAAAATATCGTTTATTTTATTTAAATGGCAATCACTGCTTAATATTTGCTATATCTTATTATTCTTAAAAATAACATTTACACATGGGAATCTTATTTCCTTTTGGTTTCCAATTGAAAGTTTTTATTAACATTTAACTATTATGATTTATTAGCAACAATTCTATTTAAGTTTGATGAAGCTTTTCTGATATTATTGATTATGTTCTTCAATTTTAAATGTGGTATTTAATACGAAAAACCCATACATTCATGTCCAAACAAATGAGACTGACCTTTTTCTGGTGAACTGAGAATGTCTTCACACAAGACCCGTTTCCTGCTATCCTTGGCTGCGATCAAAACCTCGTCCTGGCTTCCAGTAATGTTCTCCTTTGAAAACTAGCTCGTATAGCTCCCGTTCCTGCTTCTGTCGTGATGCCGTGTTTCTACCTTTTTCGAAACTGCAATCAGCTACCGGGACACTCATGGCTCAAGGAGGTTCTTTTACTCTCAACCTGGCCTACCTCTCGTTCCACGATAGATACTCCACACTCACGGAACTACACCGGCTTTCTCACTCTCCGTACACTACCGTCTACTACTGGACTTCACTTCTCGACAGCTCAAAACATTCTGATCTATCTTTTCCATTCATTCCCCTACTTTCTAAATATCCCTTCCAGATTCACAAATCAACCTTCCACCACCAACTCTCATTCGCAGTATTCCTCAAAACCAATTTTTAATCTTTCTAAATATGCTTAATGGATTTCAAAAAAAAATAGTTAATTCCCATTCTAAAATTACTTTCTACTATTTACAAAATTTAATGACCTATTATCTACTTCAACTGAGTCTTATTTAGCATAGGCTAATGATCGAACCTTCCGCGAACAACGATAATGACCTATTATCGATTTTACTTGAGTTTTATTTAGCATAGGCTAATGATCGAACCTTCCGCGAACAACGATAATGGTACGCGCCATTCACTTTGTTTATTCTAAGCGCATTGTCCCGAGTTTCGTTTAATCACTTCTTAAAATTAAATATAACAATTTGTTGTATACAGGTTGTTCTAAATTTATATGCCCGTGGTTGAGAAAATTGAAAATATTTTATATTAAATTGAATTCTGCTTATAATTATCAAAATTTAATTTTCAGATCAAATAGAAATATAACAATACATAGAGCAGACTTACTTTTTTCTGGAAAAATAATCGGTAATCTGAGACTATTTGTTTTGTTACATAAGATATTAGCCACTTTTATGTCTAAAATATAATAAATAAAAAATTGACATTGGTTTTACTTTCCAGAAAACTTCTTACATAAATATTATAAAGCGGTTATTATATATTACAAGCGTTTGGCGGGAGGTAGAATTGGTGCCCATAATAAAGTAATAAAATATATTATCGATAGGTCCTATAAACCAGAAAACATATGAATTTGTGGGAAATTTTACGTAAAACGTTTTTGGTAACTTAAAATTATTCGATAAAGCGATACTCTTTCATTAAAACGTATTCCTATAAGCGGTTAAATTTATTAAGGAGTAAATAGAAATGTTTCGGGACCCCAAAATTCTATTCCTTGAACCGGGATATTCCTATAAGCGGTACTCTAATAAGCGGGTTCGACTGTACTACAGAAAAAATGAAAAATAGGTAAAATATCAATTGCGTCGGAGTTGATTTAAACCGGCCTTCGTGTTGACAAAACTTTCCAATATGTAGCCGTGTCTTCTCCGTTTAAGTTCAAAAATCTAATCTGCTTTTGAACACAATCTTGACATTTCCTTTCTTTACATTCTTCAGTCTTTTCTGCGCAACATAATGATTTGTTATCCGCTTCCACACATGAGCTCCATGTTTTCACATATTGTGCCTACATAGACAGATGTCTCTTTTATCAACATTAGAGAAGACTACCCAAAATGGTATATTCTTAAAGAAATAAGCATAGCTGCATAAAATATAACTTTCTTTCATACAATCTTTATTTAACGATTTTGGGGGTTTTCGCCTTCATTTTTCCGTCGTACTCCAGTGCGCCATTTTCTGTAAAAAGAAGGTAATATTACCAAATCGACCGAAACGTCTTGAGAGCTTACCCAGTAACCCTTCTCCTATATCAAACTAAATTTAAATTGTATTTTTTAGTTTAAGAATGACCACTCACATACTTTCAACAACTCCGAGGCACGTTCGTCAACTCCGAGGCACGAATGGGCTTCGGAGTTGATGGCTTCGGTGTTGATGATTTCATACATTTTTAATTCTAGTTTCTACAAATTTTAAAAATAATGCTGCTTTATTCATGTGGTGTCAAAAAAACTTTATAGCGCATACTTAAAAGAAAAACATATTAAAAAAATTAGCAACATTAAGTTTTTACGAAGGCTTCGGTGTTGACTGTATAAAAACAAACGCTTAGCTTAAGAAACCTCAATAAATTTTCTATCGCTTAACGATATCATGTTCGTCCACTTTCTTCCACAATTTGGGTTAGACTGAAGCGTTCCTCTCTTGTCAAGCTGCCTGCCATACAGTATAGTGCAGTTTGGCCTAAATTTTCATATATTTTCATGAAGCCTCGGTGTTGATGCACAAAGTTAGTTGCAGTTTTTAGTAGTAGATTTTTTTGGTTTGATTTTAAAAATGAAAGTTATTAATTTGACAGTTTTAAATTACATTGGGTTTTTAATTAATTATTGATAAAATAATCTGCACTTTTGTAACTTTTCAGTGTGTAATACTATAAAACCGATCAAAAAACAAGATGGGTTACAGCCTCGGAGTTGATATTTTGACATTAAAATTGCATAAAATGCTTGTAAAAATACTTTTTTTAAAATTAATGTTAAGTGGCATACATTCATCTATTGCATGACTTAACTTTGGCAACATAATTTGAAACACAGTATGTAAAGGACTTAAAAAAAGAGCGAGTTACACAATATGCCGCTTATTTTGGCGAACCACCCAAATATGTTAATGACGCGGGATGCGGAAACGCATCCAACCTGCACTCTGAAATTTTTCAGAAAGTGGTAGACTCGCTCAAACAAAGCAGTTAAGACTCAAAGATATCATATTGATATCGAGTCGAATGGAGTATCGCAAACTAAAGTGTATTGTAAATGTAACTTTGTAACCTATTGGATTAAAAAAAACAAAAACCGGTTTTTCCAAAAACTGGTTTTTTTGGCCGGTTATAACCGCCAGGTTAAACCGTAGGCAAAAAAACCGGTATAACCGAAAACCGGTGTTTTGTCAAAACCCCTACCAACCTGCACTCTGAAATTTTTCTGAAAATGGTAGACTCGCTCAAACGAAGCAGTTAAAACCATTTTTAAGACTTTTGTAATCATCTTCCAAAAAGGACGATGTACTGTGGGATGGCCTACAATATTTAACTTATTTAAAAAATAATAATTTTTATATTCTTCTGGATACCATCCCATATTCGAATTCAAGGAAATGAAGAGGCAGACAACGCTGAGAAGAAGCTGCAACTAGTGATAGTGCGGAGTGTACTGAAACATTTACGAGTGCGGACATGAAAGCGACGGTCAAACGTGAAGGGCGGTATACATGGGAAAAAAGTGGAAAGTGTCATCGGCCAAACTACGCGAAAGTAAAAAATCTAGAAAACCCTGGCCAACATTACCAACAAGTCGGAGAGACCAGGTAATATTAACGCGGATCCGACTGGGTCATACGTGATTAACTAAGACAACTGTGAAGAAGTTAACAAAAAACATTTATTAGAGGAAGGTCCAGCATTTAGGCCAAAGCGCAAATTGTACAATATACTCAACAAAGTAAGTGATATTTAAGGTCTACTAAGTCTAAAAAGTTTCCTTATTTCAATTAAGGGGATGGGTACGAACTTTCGGCTTCAATGCTATTTAAATGGGATTCATTTTTTTCGAATCCTGAGAAAACTAATAAGTATTTTTGAAAAATTTAAACGCAGAATGAAATACTACGTTATTAGTGAGGGTCAAAAGTCCCTGAAAACTTCTATAATGTTTATTTTAATAAGTTACGGGGGTGAAAATTTAAGAGAAAATTTAGTGTGATTTTTAATTTTAAATATCTCATTCAAAATATACTTTTTATTTATTCTAAGGGACTTTCGGCCCTCGGTAATAAAGTAGTCTTTCATTCTGCGTTTAAATCTTTCAAAAATACTTATTAGTTTTCTCAGGATTAAAAAAAAATGATTACATTTAAAATACATCTAAAATTTTGCCAGGCGTCCAAATGTTCCTTTCCTTTTAACATTTTAAACACTAGCCAAACATATAAATGTAAAGAAATATTATTGTTTGCTACTATTGTTTCACTAATAGCCAATTTGGCTGATGCGATTTTGTTAATAATAATATTTAACTTGCCGCAGAGAAAACTAGACATGCCACAAGAAAATCTTTTCAGAACCTAACTAAACTGACACATTTAAGAATCGTTTAGCCATCGGACCAAAAAATTAATTATACTTCCAAATTCCAAAGGACTTGTTCACCTCTTAAAAGTTTCGTTTCGAAAATATTCGCCCCTCGAAGGTAATCAAAGAGAAATTAAAAGGTAGACTCATCCGCATATAAGTTTGCATAAAGTTGTCGTTTTTGTTTTACGACAACGAATGTTGGAACGGTGCTTTTTACTTGTCCGCCGAGAATTTCAAGGCAATCAAAATCATTGTTTCAAGGAAGTTCTGCAAAGTTTGGCAAGAAGCCAGCATAGAATAATTTAACTGAAATCTGCTAAATACCATGAGAATTGTCTAAGCAGTTTGCCACGTGAAATGCCTTGAAAGTCCCCATTTAACGCCAGATTTGTTATAGAAATTCCTGGGTTTTGTTGTTGGTTGCAATTTTGATCTAGTCCGGAACATTGCAGAATTCTGTATTGGTAGAGTTTCAAATTAATGAAAGGGTATATTTAGAAGCTTAAAGTACAAAGCTTCATTATATTTAAATTAAATTTTATTCTACAAAATGAGGCAAAAGTATGGAATAAATTCATTATTTCAGAAACAGACTACTTGTAAAAAAATCTTCAATACATCAATTTTAATTTTTGAATGGCCGTCAATTATTATACAGAGTGAGTTTTATGTATGGAATCCCTCAATTATCTCGAAAATGGCTTTTACTATTTTTATAATGTTTGGTGGGTAGGGGTTTTCTAATGCGGCCGATTTTATAGTGATAATTACATTGTTATCAGATCTTCCATTTTTCTGGAAATCTAATGAACTTTCTTATTTCAAATGGAACATCCTGTATATGTTTTGTAAGGAATAGTTTTAGTAACGAATAACTAACACCAATAACGTATCGAACCCTCGTTCATCGTACACTGAGTCAGCATATACTTGTACCTGGATGAATCCCTCCGGATGCGGCGTATACAGGTACTACTGTACTTGGCTCGGCATACGGCGTAAAATAATTAATGATGCTGCAGTTATACCAATTGACGCCACTTTATCTCGGCTATTTTTTTAAATTTTCGATATTTTTATATACCTGTCTATAGGCAACGGATTTTTTTTTATTTACATTAACGTGCTCGGCAACTATGGCCACTCACACGGACGATTACAAACAAGATTACAAGAGGTATAATTAAAGAGCATTAACAAGTTATGTCAAAAAAAAAAATTAAAGTTTATGATACAATGATATTTTTTTTTTAAACTGAAGAACTCTGTCTAACTGGTTGGTATCACTTAGAATGTCACATAGCTGCGGTTTGAGTTTGAGCTGTTGTCTTACTACACTGAACTGATGACATTCAGTAATAATGTGGTTCACGGTAAGTTGGCACTGGCATGTTAGACAGATAGGCCGGATATCTGATGACATCAGGAAGTCGTGAGTAAGTTTGGTGTGTCCTATACGGATTCTTCTTATAATTCTAAGGTCTTGTCTAGAGAGTCCTGTGGGGCCAGTGTAAAGTGGCTTATATACTGAGGGCTGGATTGCACGTAAAGATGTATTTAAGGAGCTCCGTTGGGTTTGCCATAATCTCCATGTGAATCTGTACGCTTCTGTTTTCAAATCTTTACAAATTTGGATGTGGGTTGTTGACGTAGTATCTGTTGAAGCCGTTTTAGTATGCTGATCTGCGAGTTCATTGCTAGGTATACCAATGTGAGACGGAATCCATATAAATGTAATCTTAGTGTTTAAGGTAGAAAGGTGGTGGTAACAATGATGGATATTTTGGACAAGAGGATGATCGGTAAATAATTCCTGAATGCATAAAATGGAAGCTAGAGAGTCTGTACAAATGGCAACATTTATGTTCGGGAGGTTAATATTCTGAACAGCCTGTAAGATACTATATAATTCTCCAGTATGTACGCTGCACAGAAGAGGAATAAAAGAAGCACAAATGAGATTGTTTTGAGAAGTGACTGAACAGCCAACCCCCAAATCACTTTTGGAAGCATCGGTGTATATTACTTGATCAAAGTTGTTATTGTGTATAATTTCAAAAAAAAGCTTTTATCATGAGTTCTTTAGATGTTTCATATTTATTGAATTTTGTTAAATTTGTGTTAGTTTGAGGGGTCTGCAAAATCCAAGGAGGAATTCGATGAAAGGGGATGGGATTTGTCAGTCTAAAATTGATGTCGCTTGTTATTGTGGACAAAATAGAAAATATAAGGTTTTATTATTGGTGAGGGAGTGGTATAGATTGTTGTGAATAAACGGTATACAGGATTAAAGGGGTTAGAAGAGACAGATGCAACATAGTAAAGAAGAAGATATTACCGTCTAATCCAGAGGGGAGGCTCACCGGCTTCACAGTAGACACTTTCAGATGGACTAGAACGAAATGCACCTAGACAGAGTCGAAGGGCTGTGTTATGGATAGAGTTTAAGGAATCCAGAACTCTCTTGGAAGCAGACATATAAGCAATACTACCATAATCTAATTTAGATCGAATTAGTGCTTTATATACTTTAAGGAGCGACTTTTCATCCGCACCCCAGTGATAGTGATACAGTGTTTTAAGAATGTTTAATCTTTTGTGGCATGCACTTTTTAAATTGAGAATATGTTGCTTCTAAGAGAGGCGAGAGTCAAACGTCAATCTCAGAATTTTACAATGATCAACTACGGGAAGAAGTGAATCATTTATAAATAGAGGTGTAGGGGGCATTGGAGGCCGTTTACTAAATTTAATAACTTTGGATTTTGTGAGGGATAAAGTTAGTCCCAAAGAGTGGGTTCAAGAGATTACTATGTTTATGGCCGCTTGCAAAATTTTAGAACTAGTGGATGCTGAACGACCGTGACAGTATAATATTAAATCATCTGCATAAGCTACGTATTTGGTAGGAGATGGCAAATTAAAACAAAGATCACTTATGCCGAGGTTAAATAAGGTAGGACTTAACACTGAACCTTGAGGGGTGCCATTGGTTTGAGTATAAACAGAAGAGAATACACCATTTACAGAAACTTTGAACGTCCTTTGAGACAAAAAAAATTGTATAAAATAAAATATATTTCCGGTGATATTATGCTGCTTTAACTTGGCGATTATAGCTTGTCGACTAATCGTGTCAAATGCTCCTTGTATATCAAAAACTACAGCCGTTACTTCATACTTTTCATTTATTGAGCTGGCGATATCACTTTGTAGAAGAACAAGATTGTCACGAGTGGATCTGTGTCGTCTAAAGCCAGATTGTTCTTTAGGAATAATTTTGTGTTTGTCAAGATACTATATAAGAGGTTTATTGATAATTTTTTAATTTTTTCAAGTATTTTACACATGGCAATGGATTGTTATGTCCATAACAACAAAAAATGCAAAAAACCTTAATTTGTTAGTGGACTCAGTATACTTAGGAGCCGTCGGTAGAACTAATGATGTTAATGTTTATATTATTGAATAGAGAATTGAATTGCCTTTCGAATGAGCTATCACACGACCTCTATTCTCATTTAAAAAATCATCGATTACGTCACCACGCTCAGATGGATGACGTCACTAGTATGGTATAAATGCCAAAAAATTATAATTTAAAAATAAAAATCGACCTATTTCGGGATTTATCTTCAGAGTCGCCCATTCTTGAGAAAAATGAATTTATTCCAACTCAAACGTCCTGACTGTATAGTGAACCTCATTATTCTTTCATGTCGAATCACCCCTGAAATGTGTGGCACTTATTTACTAACACCCTGTATAGATGAAAAACATTAAACATTATTTAAATCCAAACCAATTTAAATAATCAGTTATTATCAACAATTGCAAAATAATATCCTACTATTCATTTTTTATAGGTTTATTTTTCCTGTAAGTTTTCCAAATACCGATTTATTTATTTTTATAAATATATTGTTCATAGCAGTAAATAAATGAGAATAATAACAGTAAATAATTTAAACCGGTATGCGGTAGTGGAACGATATTTATATTTTTTGTTCCAAATTATATTAATACATATTAAATTCGTGAAAATGATATTTTAAAGGGCTTTAAATAAATATTTTTATTTTTATATTAATTTGGATTTATGATTATACATTTGGAACAATAGTTTTAATAACAACATAATACGTTATTATATAATAATGTATGACAATATTATATTTTTATTTAAAGAAAAAAAAAGCTGAAATAGATTATGGGCAAGGCTGGATTAAATAACTAGGGTTCAAATAAAGCTAGTGGTAATAAGCAATATAACGAAATAGCATAAAAAATACATTCTGCTTCCCCTTTATAAGTAATTCTGGTTGTTAATTTACAAAATGATACCTCTATGGAAGGTTATCACTGCATCTTGTGGACAGTCGGTCGATACTTCTTCTGCCGATTGATGATTTAGATCAGGGGTGGGCAAACTTTTTTTTATTAAGGGCCACAAAATGTGTTTGGTCTATTACCGAGGGCCGCAATATTTTTTACCTTTACATGTTCGAATTTTCAACTTTTTATTAATTTTGTTTAGGGGGGGCTATGGTTTAAAATCAGCATCTTAAGCATTTTTGTATGAATTTTATTCACAGAAAATTATTATTGGTGTTTTTTATGACGATTTTTGAGTTTTTGATATCACTCAGAAGCCAAAATAACAATTTTTTTTGTAAAAAAGTTTGCAAATCAACATATTTAGTATTGTTAAACAAAAAATAAGCATAAAACCAAAAATATCCCGACAGCTTTACCTCACGAAATGTCTAAAGAAAATATATGATAAATTTCAGATGGATCTGTCAAGTAGCTTTTTAGTTAAATTTTTGGTTGAATTAGTTTTCCTGTGGAAAGCAGTTTTGACAAAAACTGGAATTTTTTTGTCTGCCAAATCGTAAAGTGATGCACACCGGAAAATGTTTTTGAATCGCGGAATAATTTACAAATGAGAAGGAAGCAACTGTTGAATGTTTCTCACTACGCTCAAGCTGCTGCAAAGCGAGTCGAAGGTGGGGATATTAAGAATGCAGTATTTCCGGTAATTTTACTCCGGTCAAACCAAAAAAATTTTTAGATAGTAGTCTGGAAGTTATGTACTTTCAAAAATAATAGTTTTGTTGTAAAACGAAAACTAGAAACGTCTTATATTTCAATTCAATCAGAGAGTGTCATAAACACCCTATCCGGTTTCACGCTCGTAAGCTATCATCAGAGAGCGTATAAATTACTTCATCTGAATGAACTAAAACAAATCCGACTGCTAGTACCGATTCACAACAAAATAAGACGAAACGGGGGCCGTGGCGGTACCCGTATCGTGCAGCATTGGTCCAAAATTTGGCTTAATGGCTTGTATTGCAAAATATACAAATTAACTTATAATTTCTAGTTCAATGTAGACTGGTACGGAATCCATTTGAACTAAAAAATAATTTCTTAGAAGTGATAAGGAAAATTATATAAATATCTTCAAAATCTTTGAAACGATTTTCAAATTCTGTCAACAAATTACAAAGCTTTTCTTTATAAATTTTAAACTTATTTTCTGGTACATTATTTAAAGATTTTAATTAGGGAAATTATTGAACTAACTCTTTCTTTTTTATATGATCAATGAATAGTTTTTTTTTTTTTTTTTTATTTACAATTTGCTTCAACCACAAGGGTTATTAGCAATGAACTGTATTTACATCAAATTACAAAATTTAGGTATATTAAATTTGGTTAATGAGTCCTATAGTACGTAAAAAATTAAGAGTCTTACATGAATTACTTTCACTTAAACAATCTTTAATTGTAGTTGGTAACTGTTGATGTTGCCGTTCTATAACGTAGAGGGGACAGTCTATTATTATATGTTGCACTGTTAGTTCACTATCACACACATAACACATCGGAGGGGCTTCCTTCTTTAATAAAAAGTCGTGGGTGATCTTCGTATGACCAAGTCGCAATCTAGACATGAGCACTTGGTCTCTTCTCTTTGTAGGATGTTTCGACGGTGATATACTTTGTTTGATTGTTCTTAATGTAGAGTTTGATTCGTTCCAGTTTGTTTGCCATTTTGTCATGATCTTGTTTTTGAAATATTGCTTTAGATCAGTATGAACGCAAGTAGTTATGATGTCTGTTAAGGGATTCTCACTCGCATTTTTTGCTAATGTGTCAGCTTTATCATTTCCACTTATCTCGCAATGTGATGGTACCCAGAGGAACTGAACTAATCTTTGATTTTGTTGGCATATCAAGAGTTCCGCCTTAATTAAGAGGAGGATAGGATGTTTGGGGTATACCCGCCTCAAGGCCGTTAATGCACTTAGGGAATCGCTAATGATTATTGAGAATTTGATGTCATGTGTGTTAACAAACTTTAATGACTGGAGGATAGCAAAGAGTTCAGCTGAGAATATGGAGGTTTGGGGAGGGAGCTGGTAGGAACTGTTATAGTTATCTGTTGTGAAAGCCGCTCCTACTCCATTTGCAGATCTGGATGCATCGGTATAAATATGGATGTGATCATTAAAACCATTTAATATCTCTAATAATCTCTGATTGAAGATTTTTGCTGGTGTGTCACCTTTCTTGAATGCAGATAGGTTTGTATTACAAGCAGGAAGAGCAATTGTCCATGGTAATATGTGTTGGCTGACTTTAAAAGTATTGTAAGTGTGTGGAATTATTGTGTCTAAGCTCTGTAACGTTGCTCTCACTCGATGATAAAACGGAGGATCCAATCTTTTCCTACAATTAAATGTCGATGGAAATCTATCTGTAAATGTGTTTTTATAAACAGGTACATGTGGGTTAGTTGATACTCTTAAGGCATACATGAGGCTAAGGTATTCTCTCCTGAGTTGAAGGGATGGTTCGCCTGATTCAACATACATACACTCAACTGAGCTTGTGTAGTGTGCTCCCAGTGCAATTCTAATTGCTGAATTATGAACTGTGTCTAGCACTTTCAATAGTGAACCTTTGGCTGAGTTGTAGGCAACAGCAGCATAATCTAGTTTTGAACGAATTAGGGTTTTGTATACAGTCATAAGAGTTTGGAAATCGGCACCCCATTGTTTATGAGAGATACTTTTCATTAAGTTAAGGCCGTTTTGAACTGACAGACGGAGAGAGTGGATGTGGTCTTGCCAAGATAGTCGGCTATCCAGTTTTACTCCCAAGAAGTTGATCGATTCTGAATACTTTATTGGTAAATTTTTTAGGAAGAGTTTCGGTGGATTTACTTGTTTCTTTGGAGTTTTACTGAAGATCATTGCTTTCGTTTTAGTGGGTGAAAATTCTAGGCCAGTAGTATTCGACCAATTCTCTAGTTTGTAAATGGCTTGCTGTATATGGGTCGTCATTGTTGATATATTTTTACCACGACAGAATATAACAAGATCATCAGCAAATAGACGGGCTTTGACTAATGGGCTAAGTGACTTAGCGATGTCATTGATGGCAATAAGGAAAAGTGCAACACTAAAAGTAGACCCTTGAGGAATACCGTTTAATTGGATTTTAGAGTCTGAAAGAAAGTTGTCTATTCGAACTTTGAAGTTTCGCCTATATAAAAAATTATTAATAAACTTGATAATATTTCCTTTAATCGACCAACTTGACAGGATTCTTATGATATCTGATCTCCAGATTGTATCATATGCACGCGTTATATCAAAAAATACAGCCAGACATTCTTGACCACATCCAAATGACTCATGAATTACAGATTCAATATCCACTATGTTGTCTAATGTAGATCTGGACTTTCTAAATCCACTTTGTATAGGGCTAAGTAGCTGTCGATCTTCTAGGTACCACATTAGTCGGTTGCTTGCCATTTTTTCAAGTACTTTGCACATATTAGATGTTAGGGAGATTGGTCGGTAAGACTCTGGGTCCGATTTATTCTTGCCCTGTTTAAGAACTGGTACAATAATGGAATCGTACCAATCAATGGGGAAAACATTATTTGTCCAAATGAAATTATAAAGATCCAAAAGATATTGTTTTCCTTCCGTTGGCATAGCTTTTAAAAATGTCGTAGGGATGTTGTCAGGCCCTGGGCTAGTGTCTTTAACTTTGTTTAAAGTTTCTAACAGTTCATCCATCGTAAATATGGCATTTAGAGGTAAATTATTGTGGTCATCAAGATTTATACATGCATTATTAAATTTATTTTTATGGGCTAGGAAACTTGTAGATAGATTTTCGTCACTGCTATGTTGTTGGTATACGTTTTCTAGTACGGAGGCTATTTCTTGCTTAGTTGAATAAATATGGTTATGATGTTCTAGGTAATGAATGGTGTTAAATGATTTTTTCCCGTACATTCTGCTTATCATTTGCCAAACCTCAGAAGTCGGGGTAGATGAATTTAAAGATGATACATAATTTTTCCAGGCTTCTCTCTTACTCTTCTTTAAGGTGTATCTACAATACGCCCTTAATCTTTTGAATTCTAGCTGGTTATTTAAAGTTGGGTGCCTTCTTAATTTATAAAACGCCTTTTTTGACTCTTTAATTGCTGCTTCGCAGTGGGAATTCCACCACGGGACTGGAGCACGTTTTTTTGGAAATTTTGAATAACCTATGGACTCGTGAGCTATTGACGTTAAAAACTGTACGAGATGGAGTACTTTGGAGTTAATATCAATGTCTGTATCAAAGGGCTGAACCAACTGAGAAATTTTTTGTGAAATTAAAGAGGAATATAGAGACCAATCTGCATTTTTCAGACACCATTTATTGGATGGAATTGATGAGGAGATATGGTTATTGTTCGTAATTAGGATAGGAAAATGATCGCTTCCATGCAAATGGGATGTCACATCCCACGACAGAGTTGGTTGTAAGACAAGGTCACAGAGGGATAAATCTATTGGGGATCCATTGCCGGTGGAAATATTGAACCTTGTGATTCTTCCATCGTTAAGAATATTCATATTAGAATCTGTAACAATTTGTTCGATTTTACGTCCCAAGGAATCTGTTTTTTTACCTCCCCAAAGTATATTGTGGGCATTAAAATCGCCTAATATAATACGCGGTTCTGGAATTTGATTGAAGAGTTCAGTTATTTCTTTTATGGACGGGTCTAAGTTCGGAGGAAAATAAATATTACATATATTGACTTTGTGGGGGCCTTTTATAGATACTGCTGTTGCCTCCAACTCAGTTCTTAAACGTATTACTTCGGTATTAAATGAGTTATGGACATATATTACTACTCCCCCACTAGCATGGCTAGCAGTTATTCTGTTCTTATAATACGGAGTATAGTTTCTTAAATTATGACAGTTATCTTCTTTGAAGTGGGTTTCTTGTAGGCATATTACAGATGGTTTAAACTTAGCTATAATTAATTTAAGTTCTTCTAAATGGGTGTAATACCCATTTAGGTTCCATTGCAGTATACAGTTGAATGTTGTATTAAATTTCAGCAGAGGCGTCGCTGCTGTATTCACTGTGATCAGTAGAGAAAACGGATAATAATAGCTGTTTATTAATCTTAGTTTTTAATCTTGTACAGCGACTTTTCAGATACTTGGGAGTTAATGCTGGATGGATTTTAGTTAAAAAATTGAGTAGTCCTTCGATATCTTCTGTATACGTTTTTGCAATGCTGAGAGGATCTGCAGAGCCGTATGCATTTTCAAAGAAATCAATTAGTTCTTCCTGGGTTAAATATCCGTTGTCAGAATTATCTTGGAAAAAAGAACTAGTGCATTTAATAAGATCTTCTGCTAAAGTCTTATTATCTTCAGGAATAGTTTTTGCTTTCTTAGATTTACGCAGAGGTTCTTTAAATGGGTTCTGGTCTACTGATGTTGAAGGAGACGTTATTTCTGACACCGCCCGTTTAGACGATTGAGTGTCAGAGGGTGTAGGAGGTTGATTTTGGCTGTGATTATTCATTTCAACATTATCTGGCTGGATAGGTGTTTGAATGGGATTTGAATCAAATAGAGAAGTATTGGTTGTTTCTTTTGATTGTGGACTGGTGGATTGTTGCGAAGATTGTGAAGGATGGATAGTTGGCTGAGCATCTGTTATGATAGGGTGGCAATTTTGGATATAATTTGGTTGAGCAGTAGGTGATGAATTTTCGATAGATGTTTGAGTGTTTGTATTTTTTTTGCACTGAGAGGCTAGATGACCTTGTTCTTTACAAATGTAACAAGACTGTTTTTCAAGTGAAAAATAAATTCGATAATTGATTTGTTCATAGTTAATTAATATAGACTCAGGAATATTTTCCAGATTTTTAGGAGAAATGTAAGTATAGCGTCGGAAACTCAAGATATGCTTAAATAAAGAGTTAGTTGTACCTATTCTTAGAAAATCCAATGGAGTTATTTGATGAATTGCAAAATTTTGTAGTTGAGTCTCTATAATACTGTGAGGTATTGATGGGGGGACATTAGAAATTATCAGTTTTTCGCTTGGTGTGACTAACTTCCTGGCTTGGATACGTTCCTGATTGATTACTATTGTTCCATTATCTGTTCTTAAAAATTCGGTGACTGTTTCTTCAGTAGTAAAATATACGCAAATACGATCATTTACAATCCTGGAAATGGCGAGAATTTTATTGGGATCGACTTTAGTTGCTATGGCATTTAAATAATCTTCAATTTTTGTATTTGGAAGTGAATTGAATAAAATGGCTTGGTTTTTGCTTGCGGATTTTTTGTTAGGTTGAGTCAGAGCGGTTGAATATAATTTTGATTGATTGGATGGATTAATGACATCTTGAGAATTTTGAAGTTCAGAAGATCTCCCCTCTGAAATTTCCTGCATATTGGGCCTATGTTGCCTGATTACGGCCCTTGTGCTTGGACAGGTTCATTAGTAATTAAGCTACTTAATTACCTCGTTACTGGTATTTATAACCGTTGTTTACTGTTTGTTGATTAAAAAATAGTAATAAAGATGATCTAACTTACAGTTTGATCCCAAAATCGGATTAAGCACTATATAATACACTATTATACCAACTTTGATAATTTTCTAACAAGTAAAACCACCTTAATTTTGATAAAAACTAAGAGCTAATCGGAAACACTGTTTACTAGTTAAGAAACCAGTTTCGAATTCAATGAATAGTTTTGAATAATTTGAGTTTCATTTTAAAAGTTTCATTTTGCGTTCAAAACTTATAAATTTAGTAAATGTGCCGCATTTTTTTTTCATATATAAAAATATAGCAATTTTGTCCCCTACTCCCTTTACTCACAGTACCTTTTAAGAACCTTTTCTATACTTAATATGACTGTGGTATCGATAAGACATCAGTATGTTTTGTCTCTAATTCTTCCAAATATTATGCTATGAATGCACGATGATTTTTAATCCTCTTGAACGAATAAAATTAACAACATTAGTTGTAATTGAAATGACTTTGTCTACTTGCAAAACATTTTTGAACAATACCTGCTCCTGCTGATGGATTATGCATTGAAAAAGTAGGTAAAAAATCATGTTCTGGAAATTGTTCATAAACGTAATCTCTAAGTTTTCTTAACATTACAATATTTTTGCTCCTCTTAAATTTAGCGCTCCGTCAATTGTTACACTTACTAGTAGGTAGTTACGGGTTAATTACGGGAAACTACGGAAACATCACCCTCTACGAAAGTGTTAATTTTTAATAGCTGCATTATCTATATAATTATTAAGATTAGCGATAATTAAACAAAAACATCTTTCAATTAAAATAATTCACTTTTTTCCGAGGGCCGCAAAAAATGTCTAAAGGGCCGCATGCGGCCCGCGGGCCGCACTTTGCCCACCCTTGATTTAGATCTTGCTATTTTGACCACACATTCCCTATTCGACTTATGTGGTTATTCTATTATTTTTTTCTATTTAGTGTCTATTTAGTGTAGCTCCTGTAATTTTTACTACGTACAGAAGCTGTATTACATCTTTGAGTCTTACTCTGTCAAACGCTGTCTTCGAGTCCATCAGAATGAGAAATGCTGGTCTATTGTACTGTAGTGATTTCTCAGTAATTTCCTTTATGACGAATTTTGTATGTAGATGATCTTCCAGTATGAAAACCCCGTTATTCGTCTTTTAAACTTATCGTCTGATTCATTAGTTCGTGCAAAATTTTAGTTGTAAGTTTTAGCGTACTGTTGAACAAGTTTATACTTCTGTAGTTTTCTTGCTATTTTATTTCATTTTTTTAATTTATGTTGTTTTTATAATTTTTCTATTAATATTGTTAATTGTTCTAGTCGGAGAGATAGAAGCGGATTTTGTGCGTGATAAGTAATATAGAAAAACTATACGGGGATAGGTTGAACAAGTTGTGTATATGACTTTCCCCAACGGCCGGAAACCAGAGTGGGGTACGAGGGTAGTTATAAGGGGTCAAAGTCGCGGTTTTTATTATTTTTTTTGTGAGGCTCATGATCGAGATAGTGCACCAAAATTTGGGAATAAGTAGGTCATGACGTAACTAAGTAAAATCTCCAGCGGTGGAACGCTGCGTTGCCGACAAAGGGGTGGGGCAAGGGTGAATATAAAAATATAAGTGGGTTTTTGCGACGTTCATGATTGAATTAGTGCACCAAAATTTGGGAATAAGTAGCTCATGACGTTACTAAGTAAAATCTCCAGGGGTAGAACGCTGCGTGGCCAACAAAGGGGTGGGGGTAGGGATGAATATAAAAAATATAAGGGGTTTGTTGTGACGTTCGTGATGGATATAGTGCACCAAAATTTGGGAATAAGTAGACCATGACATAACTCAGTAAAATCCCCAGAGCCGGAAACCAGAGTGGGGTACGAGGGTAGTTATAAGGGGTCAAATTTGCGGTTTTTATTGCAGTGCAGCAAAATTTGGGAATAAGTAGATCATGACGTAACTAAGCAAAATCTCCAGGGGTGGAACGCTGCGTTGCCGACAAAGGGGTGGGGCAAGGGTGAATATAAAAAATATAAGTGGGTTTTTGCGACGTTCATGATTGAGATAGTGCAGCAAAATTTGGGAATAAGTAGTTCATGACGTAACTAAGTAAAATCTCCAGGGGTGAAACGCTACGTGGCCGACAAAGGGGTGGGAGTAGGGGTGAATATAACAAAATATAAGGGGTTTTTTGCGACGTTCGTGATTGAGATAGTGCACCAAAATTTGGGAGTAAGTAGATCATGACGTAACTAAGCAAAATCTCCAGGGGCGGAAACCAGAGTTGTGGATGAGGGTAGTTTTAAGGGGTCAAAATTGCAGGTTGTATTATTTTTTATGACGCAGCACAACATTTGTTCCCCACGCAGCGTTCCGCCCCTGGAGATTTTAGTTAGTAATATCATGATCTACTTATTTCCAATTTTGGGGCACTATCTCGATCACGAACGACAAAAAAAACCCCTTATATTTTTATACTCACACCTGCCTACCACCCCTTTGTAACTCAAGCAGCGTTCCGCCTCTGGAGATTTTACTTAGTTACGTCACGACCTACTCCAAAATGTTGGTGCACACAATCTCCATCATGAGCGTCACAAAAAAAAATAATAAAAATTGCGACTTTGACCCCTTATAACTACCCTCGTTCCCTACTCTGGTTTCCAACTGGGGATTTTACTTAGTTATGTCATGGTCTACTTATACTCAAAATTTGGTGCACTATCTCAATGACGAACGTCTCAAAAAACCCCTTATATTTTTTATATTCACCCTTACCCCAACCCCTTTGTCGGTCACGCACCGTTTCGCCCCTAGATATTTTACTTAGTTACGTCATGACCTACTTATTCCCAAATTTTGGTGCACTATCTCGATCATGAGCCTCACAAAAAAAATAATAAAAACCGCGATTTTGGCCCCTTAAAACTACCCTCGTCCCCCACTCTGGTTTCCGGCCGTTGGGGAAAGTCATGTACACAACTAGTTCAACATATCTCCGTATAGTTTTTCCATATTACTTATCACGCACAAAATCCGCTCCCAGCTCTTAGACTGTTCTGTCATTAGTGCTACACTATTTCATTAATTCGTAAGAAAAATTATTTGGTGATTATTGCAGTAGATGACTGAGTTCTTGATATCAGCCTTTTATGCGTAATATGTGGCAACCTACATCGGAGTGGCGTCTACTACACATACACGTGCTGAATTAAGAGCAGTTTTAAGCGAAAATATCAGATTAAAAAAATGTAAATTTCATTGATGATAGTGATCACTGATCAGCAGACGAAGATTATATACCCAGTAGCGATGATTTTTCGTCTGAATTTGGTGAGGAAGGCATTTTTTTATTTCTTTGGCTTATATATTTTTGTGAAAATATATTTCATTTATATTACATGGAAAAATACATATGATCTTCCACATTGCTTATTGAGATAAAAATTTCGGAATATTTTTTTGTTGCATTCTAGGATGAATCTGGATGAATAGGATCCGACACCTAGGCTTTCCGGAGATAAAGTGGTATATACAGGGAGAAACCATCCAGATGGAGACAAAAAAATGAACAAAACTATTATGGAAATTAAAAAAAAAAAGAAGCCCAAGGAGTTGATCATTGAGTTGACCTTTAAAACAGTTAACTCTTTAACTCTTTGGGAATGTCAGAGTAAAAAACAAGAATCATCATCATCATCACCCAACCCTTTGCGTCCACTACTGGCCATAGGCCTCCCTCATTTTTGTTCAATGTGCTCTATTTTGAGCACTTTGCATCCAATTTCTTGACATTTTCTTGAGATCGTCAGTCCAGCGAGTAGGGGGTCTTCCTCTACTTCTTTTGTCTAATCTCGGCCTCCACTCGAGTAATCTCTTCGACCATCTCCCATTACTGATTCGGGCGACGTGTCCGGCCTAGTTCCATTTCAGGGTGGCAATTTGAGAAATTACATCGGTAACTCCTGTTCTTCGTCTTAAGTCTTCATTTCTAACTCGGTCACGAAGCGATATACTCAACATTGCCTTTTTCATTTTCCTCTGAGCTATTTGCAGCGTTTTAGAAGCTGTAGCTGTCAATGTCAAAGTTTCGGCACCATAAGTCATCACAGGCAACACACATTGGTCAAATGTTTTACGTTTTAAAGAAATTGGTATATCGCTTTTAAAGATGTCTGTGAGTTTTTCATAGGATGCGTATGCTGGGTTTCTTCTTCTTCGTAGTTCGCATGTTTAGTTGTCTCTTGTGATCTTTATTTCGTGTCCAAAGTATATGTATTTTTCTACTAGCTCTGCTTCGTTGTCTCCAATATTGATATTTCCACTAGGTACTAGGTTTTTCATGAATTTTGTTTTGGCGATGTTCATTTTAAGACCTACACTGGCACACACTAACTGAAGTTCATGTAGAATTGTACATATCTCCTTGAGGTTGTCAGAGAACAAAACTATGTCGTCTGCGAATTTCAAATTTGTTAATCTTCTACAGTCAATGTTCAGGCCACTCTTTTCCCAGTTAAGTTTTTTACAAGCATATTCTAGTACTGCATATTCTATCGCCCTATCGGACTCCTATGCCGATTGGGATATGATCCGTGTTTTTATGTAGTTTCACCGACATAGTTGCGTTCTTGTATGTATTGTAAATTAACCTTGTGGATCGGTAGTCAATGCGGCATGCTTGTAATGCTTTCAGAATTTTGTCAAATTCTTCCGTGTCAAAGGCTTTACGGAAATCTACAAAAGCCAAAAAGTGGTCGATTGCATTCTATAGTCTTTTCTATTGCAAAAAAAGAATAGGTCATACAAAACAAACAGAAAATGTGTTTTTCTGTAAAATAATAATTAATACAATCAAACAACAATAGTTATGTAGAGATTTTAAAAGTTTTATCAATATTTAAAAAAAATATTTTAAATCTTTAAACCTTAATATATCAGCTTTCTTATTTTGTGGCAAACTTTATCGCAATAAGGTATTCAATATATTATTACCTACTACTAACACATATTATGTACCTATTGGTTTACAAGTGCGGTTCTGATATTTCTTTTAATTGAATTTAAATGGTGATTTTGTGAACAATCTATTTCATAAAAAAAAACCCATATATAAATTATCCCTACATACAAGCCAAACAACTATAATTAGCATATAAATTGGTGAACGACATTAGGAATTCCAACAATAATTGAAAATTTTATTTACTACCCCAGTATGTCAATATTTCATTAATTGAATATCAATACTGAATAAAACGGATGTTATATCTAAAAATCAAATATTCCGAATAATATTTAATTAAAATTCAGACCATCGAACATAATAATTTTTTAAAAATATTTAATATTTATTTTCATTTCATTTTTAGTTATTCCTTTAGTTTCATGTGAGATATCGATCCTTGTAAACTGGGAGATATTAACAAAAGTTCAACCACGATTTTCTAAGTTCTGCCCTTTGCAATACTGGAAGGTTAGAGAAGGTAGAAATTTGTGGAAAAATCCACGGGTTTCCTGTGACATTTTCCTGTGAAAATTAGATTTTCCATGAAAAAAAAAATTGGGACTTGCGATGAATTTTTAAGTCCTGCCGTAACCATAGAATAACAGGATACTATTTATTTTATGAAGAAAATTTTTTGGGCAGGACGGTTGCAAAAGGACTAAGGGAGTATACAGATATACAAACATGTAATGAAAATAATGAAATTTTCATAATTTTCTAAGTCCTGCCAACTTAATAAATTAATCATATTTATTTCAAAATGACCAAAAAAAATGTTGGCATGACGTCACCTAATGTTTAACTGGACTTAACTGGTTTAACTTCTTGGAAAATTCTGTATAAAATTTTCACTCTGGTTCCGTGATTTTCTAAGTCATAAAATAAGTTTTGTTATAAAATAAATAATTTCAGTAGACATTATTCAAAATGGCAGGATGTTTAGTTACACCTTTTTTACTATATATATTTAAAAAATTTGTAAGAAAATTCGTGGAAAATTACACGATTTTCTAAGTCATGCCATTTCGCACATATTTCAAGAAGGTTAATATAAATCTATTTTTAAAGAGGCAGGATGGTTGTATAGTTATTTCGTATAAAAAATTAAATTGTGTGTCTGTAAAATTATTTCAGGGTGTTATACAAACATATTCATATCACCACAATTTTCTGAGTCATACCATGTCGAGTATGCTTAAAAACACTAATCTAAAACCGTTTACAACTTGGCAGGATAACCGCAAAGATGAATAATACAAAAAATTAATTTGTATATCATTAAAACAATCGTATCCTATTAAATATTATTTTCCTGAATAATGTCTCGGAATTTTTACATACTTCTCAAATCTAATAGCAAACTGTAACATCTTTATTTTAAGTGATTAGATCATATTTTTATCTAAGTAAACGCAATAAAAGTAAATAAACAATTTTTACAATTTATTGGTTATAGTAGGGAATTTACCTACCCATTATATTAGACAGGGTGTCCAGAAGCTCTCATAACAAACGAAAACCGGAGATTCCTCAGATAATTTTAAGAAAATTTAACTCAATTCACCTAGTTCAAAAATGCTTCCGTGGAAAGCTAGAGCTCTTTAAAGATGGCGTCTTGTAATTCATCATCGTCATAATTTAACCCGGATCTATCCAATGCTGGATATAGGTCTCCTTCAGTCTTCTCCATGCATTTCTGTCCTGTGCTATCTGCATCAAGTTTCTGTCGATCCGTTTGATGTCATCAGACCATCTGGTTGGCGGACGATCTCTACTTCGATATGCTTCGTCTAGAAGAAGCATATCGAAGTCTTGTAATTAGTTTCTTTAAAATAGCTGCAGAACGCTTTTATTTGGAAAAATGAAAACTGGTACACTTATTTATCTTCCAGAGGTCAATTGTCAAATGTCAATTATCAATTGTCAATTTTTAGTACCGGCCATAGGGGTCCGTTTTGGGTACGGAAACGGATATTTTATCTGTCTAACTTTTAAGCATTTCTGACACTGGATTATTAAATTCTGGGATAGTTTTGTATTAAAAGGTACTTTTGCTTTAACTCAGAAGAATACGCAGTGTTCTAGAAAAATCGATTTAAAAAATTTTTCGTTTATTGGTTTTTTGAGTTTAAAAGAATTTAGAAAAATTCTATTTAGGAAAACGAAAACTGCTACGTTTATTTCTCTTCCAGAGATGAATCGATGTTATCAATTGTGAATTTCTAGTACTGGTCATACTGACCTCTTTGTAAATAGACTTATATTAGGATTCTTGAAACATGTGCAAAATGGCATGACTCAGAAAATCGTTGACTTTTTCACGAATTTTCTTACAAATCTAGGAGTCCTGCCGTCTTACAAGAACCGTTTAACCTTCTTGCCGAGTACCGAAAAGGTATTGATTGTATTTGAGTATTATAACTTTTTAAAGGCAGGACTAAGAAAATCACGGAATCAGGGTGAAAATTTTCCGCAGAATTTTCCAAGGGACAAGTATACTTAAACATTAGGGGACGTCATGCCAATATTTTTTTTGATCATTTTGAAATAAATATGTTTAGTTTATTTAGTTGGCAGGACCTAGAAAATCATGAAAATTTCATTATTTTCCTTACATGTTTGTATACATATATACTCCGTTACCCCGTCTGCAACCCTCCTGCCAAAAAAAATTTCTTCATAAAATCGATAGTATCCTGTCTATCTACGGATATGGCAGGACTTAGAAATTCATCGCAAAACCCTATTTTTATTTTTTGGGAAAATCTAATTTTTACAGGAAAATGTCACAGGAAATTTGTGGATGTTTCCACAGATTGTAAGTACATCGTCTACCCTTCCAGTATTGCAAAAGGCAGGACTTAGAAAATCGTGGCTGAACTTCCATATTCGTTATCGTGACTTTATTGACAGTAGTTTGAAATAATGATGTATGGTCCTATTCATGGGCATTTTTCAGTGCGTCACAAATGATAGAAAAAAAGGTAAGTCGGTGATAATACACATTTATAACATTTATTCTAACATGACATTTTAGTTAAATCTGACAGTTGTCACAGTTTATTTGCAATTTGGCATAAAAACAAATCAATTGTGTTTATTGCATTTATAAAATGGTATTTTCTTTGATTTGTATAGTCTTATAAATTGTACAGAATATATTCGTACAGTTGTCACAGTTTATTTGCAATTTGGCATAAAAACAAATCAATTGTGTTTATTGCATTTATAAAATGGTATTTTCTTTGATTTGTATAGTCTTATAAATTGTACAGATTATTTTAGTAGATATATTATATAATTCGTAAATAATTATTTTTCGATTATAGCGCCATCTATAAACAACTAGAATAAATGTTATAAATGTCTGTAATCACGGACGTGTCTTTTTTTCTGTCACATACAATTTAATGCATTAGAAAGAAATCGAAAAACTGTGACGTACTGAAAGATGCCTATGAGAAAAATAATAGTTGATTTTCCGTACCATTTTTTAGCCATGATGTTTCTCTCAAATCAAAGTCCACATTGAAATTAACAAAGTAAACAAAACTTGACGCCCTTAAGGAGAACGAAAAACATCCTACAGCTCTATCCAACAGCTGATTAAAGAGAGAAGTCTGCAAAAAGATAATAAAGATGAATACAATAGAATCAACAACATCATTAAAAGACAAACCAAAGAAGATTTTTTTTAATTTCTTGTAATATTTACAATCTACCCATTATTTGACTGATTATTTTTTAATGAGTTTAATTTCCAATCGTGTAGTAATATTTTTCATCACGCGTTAATTCTGTCCAATCATATTATTATTATACTGGAAATGATCTTCATTGGAACCCCGATAAGTCAGCCCCCGATAACCCGGAAGTCCGGCTAACCCAGACCGATTTTTATCAGACAAACATGTCAACAATAAAAATGGTTGTAATATAATATTTGAGAGATAATAGGTATTTGTGTAATTTGAACGATACTATAGTAAAAATGACTCATGGCACACGACGTTCATTGTCGTTTTATCAGAAACAACAGGCAACTGTAGTATTCTTTATTTATTTCAAACTGTCTTAGCATTGTTTAAAAAGACTAAAAGACTATTAAAAAACTCTTTTTTAAAAAATGGTCTTAGTCTTCACTGTTATTAAATAACATAACATCGCTGCGATTGAGACTGATTGTATTGTGTGTATTACAGTCGTATTGTCCACTTCCGTTCTGTAATCGTTCGTAAATCTATTCAAATTTTGTGTTTGCGTGTTTTTTGTCTAGGTAATGGCAACAAAACGTAAAAATGTTGTAGTAACAATGGAAAATAAACTAGAAGCATTTGGTAGAATTGATAAAGGTGTAATTGATAGGTAACTTAGATGTGTACTGTGCATATATATTTCATGTTATTTCAATTATAACGGAGTGTACCTAAGTGACAAATCTTGACAAAATGAGTGCAAAAAATTAATTTTTTTTTCTTAAAAAAATTAACAAGATACATTTTTAAAAAACACAACACTTTTTGACAAATACTCTAGGTTGTTAGGTTAGAATTTTAATTTTATACAAAGTGATTGTTTGTTGAATGTAAACAGTGTGTAAACTTGATTTCCTCAAATGTAGATACTTGTGACTTGACCCCTTTCTGAAATAAACGATTCAATTACAACGAGTTTTACAGTTTTGTCAGATGTCAAATTTAAGAAAATTAACCAAAATAAACTTTTAATTCTGCATCTAATGTCAAATTTTCACGAGGGAAAATAAAATGGGCAATTTTAAGAGCTCGAATGTAATTCGGTAGGATAATTTCATTAATAAAACTGTATTGATAAATAATTCTAACTAATATTTTATTGAGATTTTGGTCCGAATATTTGCTTAACCTGTACATTTACGTGGTGTTAACTTCGGAAATTGTAAATCGTTAACTTGGATTAATGTCACCGAATGTTTATTTACAAAGGCTTGAACTTTGTATGTAAGTATTAAAAAAAATCTGTCGAATATTACACGATGGCAAGAATACATAAGAAAATAATCCTCAAATTTTTTTCTCAATCTTGTTTTCATTCGGCAATTGCCACTCAATTTTCGGCAATTTTCACAATTAAAACTTCCCCTGTTCCAGTGTTCTCATACATTAAAGTTTGTCCGACTAGACACCGTTAAGCTATTAACAAATTTTCAGCTTGCTATTAATCAACTTTTTTTGGTACGCGGGATCCAGCCCTATTAGTTATTTAAGTTTTAAATCAGTATTTCTAAGCCTAAGTTTCTAATGTGAGATTGTTGAAGTATCGACACCACAATGGCATTTCCCAATTAGCAAATTCGAGCGTAATTCAATTATACATTTCTGGGTATTAACTGTCTGTTTTGAAATCATCTCAGATGACTATTATAACCAGTGAGAATTATGATTGATTAGTTGTTTCATGTCAGCATTTCCCATTAATTTGTTGCTTTTCCATTTAAATTTAATCATCAAATATAGGTTCAATACTATAAAATATTTTCAATATAATACAAAGACATGTATCATAATATTTATGTATTTGCTGCTTTCCAAAATCAAACAGATTAACAAAACATTATATTTCAACTATTAGCCCGATCAGGGAATACAAAATTTTACGAAAACCTCAAAAAATAAAATAAAAGAAGGATGAAAATTTGGGAATAGGTAGTTGAAATTGTCTATTGTTATATAAAAAAAAGTTTACAATTCTACATCCCCTCCATTTTACAAAAACTTTTTTTTATATAACAATAAACAATTTCAACTACCTATTCCCAAATTTTCGTTGGTTGTTACCCTCTTCTCGGGTGTGAAAAATGTACATTCAAAATATGTCCGGAATTGGATAAAATGACTAATTCTAAGCAACTTTGTTCTATAGAGTTTTTTAATTAAGTCAATACTTTTCGGGATATTTACCAGTGAATATGTTCATTTTTAAGAAAGAAAAACATGTTTTTGGACGGATTTTCGAAAATAACTCAAAAAGTAAGTATTTTATCGAAAAAAATATTTTTATCAAAAATATAGTTTATAAAAAAGTGAAAAAAATGGTGCAGGTATGCTTGAAGTCTGCATACCCAGTAGAAGCGGAGTCGTAGCTAATGACAAGTAAGTTCTTTTTCGTCAAATTCCAAATCGGACATTTCAACGTGAAATAACCAAAAAAAAAACGGAGCATTTATTGGGGAAAAGCATTTCACCTTTTTTAAAATGTTTAAAAAAAGGTTTATTTTTGTTTTTCAAAAACACTTCTAACATTAAAAGTAAGTGAACGCTCAAAATATTTTTGGTCCCTTTTATATTTTGTTGAAAAAATCGCGAAAATCACCCCCTAATTAGCATCCCAAATAAAATTAATATAATAAATACTCTTTGAGATTTTAGGTAGTACTAATAATTTTTAAGTTATTTTGAAAAAAAAAAACATGGAATTGTTTTCAAAACTAAAAAAAAATTATTTTACAATCAAATCTTTTCAAAAAGGAGCACTTTGTACCAGTGAAACTTTTAGATCATATAAAGAATATAAAAGCAAAATAATTTCTGAAGCGGTAACCATTAATTTTTTTTGGGATGCTAATTAGGGAGTGATTTTGGCGATTTTTTACCAAAATATAAAAGGGACCAACAATATTTTGAGAGTAACTCACTTACATTTATTGTTAGAAGTGTTTTTAAAAAACAAAAATAAACCTTTTTTTAAACACTACAAAATTGAAATGAGTTTTCCCCGAAACGTGCTCCGCTTTTAGGATATTTCACGTTGAAATATTCGATTTGGAATTTGACGAATAAGAACCTACTTTTCATTAGCTACAACTACGCTTCTACGGGGTATGAAGACTTCATGCATACACTATTTTTTTCGCTTTTTTATAAGCTGTATTTTTGTTAAGAATATTTTTTTCGATAAAATACTTACTTTTTGAGTTATTTTCGAAAAATCCTTCACAAACATGTTTGTTTTTAAATATTGAATGTGTTGCATATGTGAGTCCATATTAAATGTAGTAATGAAACAAAGACTTACTCACAATCATTTAATTATACTTTGACGACCGGTTTCGATCTCTACATTATTCAGATCATCTTCAGGTCGGCGTTACAAGTAGTTAAATGCTACAGTTAAAGAAAACCAGAGTTAGAACATTGTCTGGTTGCACAAAACTTATACACTTACACTTATGAGTAACAGATACTCATAAGCATGTATAAGCAAATGGATGCATGCAGTTTATGAATATTTGTTGAAAAAGTTAAAAATAAAATTTTTTAAAAAATTAAAAAACTAATTAAAATATTAATCAAAATTAAATATGCTTCCAAAATTCAAAAATAATAATAATAGATAGTAATATTGCTCTGATCTACTTACATGCCGTTACAAGGGATGCGTTGCCACTTAGTTGTTAACATGTTAATACGTCCAACTTATGCTAATAGGTTAGCTGGGAGAGGAATAGGGCAAACAGACATGTTAAGTCGGTCAAAACACAGTAAATTTTATTTTATTTTTTTTTTTTCAAAAAATTTACTGTGTTTTGACCTACGTGAGTAAGCCTTTGTTTCATTACTACATGTTTGTTTTTCTTAAAAATGAATATATTATTCACTCGCAAATAACTCGAAAAGTATTGACTTAGTGAAAAACTCTATTGAACAAAAGTTGCTTAGAATTAGTCATTTTAACAAATTCCGGATTTATTTTTAATGTATATTTTTCACCCCCGAGAAGGGGGTATTACTCCCCATTTTTGTAAAATGGAGGGGATGTAGAATTGTAAACTTTTTCTTATATAATAATAGACAATTTCAACTATCTATTCCCAAATTTTCATCCTTCCTTTATTTTTTTGGGGGGCAGATTGTTCTTTGATCGGGCTATATAATTCAATTATTATTAAAGGAAACTTAAACTACTAACAACATAAAAGTTGTGGATGAAGCCTTTGTTTAATATAATAAATAGTCTAAAGTTTATTTAATATGAACGATTTGTCTTACGTAGGTACACTATTTACTTCATCATAATTGATTGGATTGGGCCGTAATGAAAGGAGAGGTCGGTTAGTACAGTTTTTGCCGAGAATTCATTATCTTTTCCTTTATTCCTATGCGGGGTCGACTTCCCTAGTTACATTTCTCCATAAGTTTCAATCTTGTGCGTCATGTCCTGTTTAAGTGTCCCCTTAAATCTTCTTAGGTCTTCCCCTGTTACTACTCTCAGGAACCCGCAGATGAGCAATTTTTCATATTGGGTGATTAATGTCTCGAACTTCGAACATGACCAAACCGTCTTAATTTATGCTCCCTCATTTTGATATAAATCGGTACTACCCTTGGACTTCTCCTAATATACTTATTCTCAATTTTACCGTTTTCCGTTTCTCCACTAATCCATCTAAGCATTTTTATTCCCGCCACCTGAACTCGTTATTCTTCTTTCTCTTTAACTGCTCAACATTCAGTTAGTACTCTGGGCTAATTAGCGAAATACAAGGAAAAGTTATTTACCAGCAATTTTATTGCTGGAATCGAATCTTATAATTGTATATATTAATAATATAGGTATGCGAAGTCCGCAGACAGTGTGCTACTTTTTTATAAACAAAATGGCGCCCGAAAATCGTGTTTTTTTTTCAATTTTTGCTCTATAAGTCCAAAGATTTTAAATTTACACCAAAAACATCCAAATAAAAAGTCACCGTAAT
Organism: Diabrotica virgifera virgifera; assembly: GCF_917563875.1. Lineage (NCBI taxonomy): Eukaryota > Metazoa > Arthropoda > Insecta > Coleoptera > Chrysomelidae > Diabrotica > Diabrotica virgifera. Next base: position 86,411,273 of record NC_065446.1, on the reverse strand, counting down.
TAAATTCTGCGTGTTCTTCCCGATTTATTCGACGGAAATTTTCCCCGGAAAATGCGGGTTTTTCCAACAAAATCTTCAATTTTCAACTAAAATTCTAGATAAGTAATTATTTATCAATAATTAAATAACTTGGTAGTATAAAAGCTCTTTTCGTGTGAATTAAAATTCCAGAAGGCGATGAAAATTAAATAAACAGTTTAGCAACAATTGAATTGTTAATTAAAAATTTACGGTTGCTATGATAACCACAATAACTATGATACATAAGAATAACTATGATTTTTGTATAAAAAAACACTGTAACTATCTAATGTACTTTACAGAATTGAAATTGAGCTATTTAAGCGGCCTTAGGAATATTTTAAAATTACAAACAATTTTTTGGCTTATAAACAAATAGAATATCTCGGGAAATATTAAGTAAAATTAAATAGGTAATGAAAACAGTACTGCAAAAAAAATCGGCAGGACGCTTCTTTTAAAAGAAAAAAAAAACGTTTAGTTGTGATGAGTGGTTCCTGAGATACAACCGGTTAAAGTTGACCGCTATTTACAGCAAAGATATAAAGAAGTGTACCTTTTATCGTTAAAAACACAAATATTCTCATTTGAAAGCTGTATAATTATTTACACAATCTTTATTTAAACAAATTAAAAATTTTGTTAAAATAAATAAATAAATTTATTATAACAAAACACAAGCAACTTTGACATTTAATATTGTGTTAGTTAGATGGCTCTACTCGCGTTACTTGGGAACAAAAAAAGAATGAAGAAAATTTCTAAATGGGAAGCCGAGAAAATGCATTTTTTTAACGTATACCGATTTTGAACTTTGAGATTACATTTTCTCCAACCTAATTTTTGATTGGAATTTTACTATTTTTGGCAATTTTCACTCGTAATATCGATAGTTTTTATTATAATAGTATATGTTATGATTATTTGAAAGATATGAAAATTGGTCTGAAGAGAAAAAATAAAAATGAAAGGGTGATGGTTCAAAAATTATGATTCTATTGTTTATATCTTTGCCGTAAATGCCGGTCAAGTTTGACCAGTTGTATCTCCGGAACCACTCATCACAATTAAACGTTTTTTCTTTTAAAAGAAGCGTCCTGCCGCTTTTTTTCCAATGCCGTTTTCTTGATTTAACCTTTAACTACCCGCGCATCAAGTTATAACATAACTACACGCGTGGCGTACTTTGTACGCCACAAGAAAATACACTTAAAAACAGCGGATGTGTTTAATTTTTTTTGAAAAAATACACTTAGTTGTTTGTTATAAACCTTATTCGGCATCAGTGAATACTTGGAGTTCCTTTTCAGTAAGCCAATTGGGATTTATAACTGGAATCATGGAATAACTGGATTCCATGATAAATAAAATTACCAATAAAAATTTTTTTTAAATGTGATTTTTTACAGGAGAAAAAGTATTGTTTACAAAGAAAAATATATTTTTTGCCATAATGACTAAAAAACAATTAAAATATGTACTTATATTACGACTTATAGTAATATAATCCTGAGGTATATTGTCCACCACCGGAAACAACAAATAATGAAATGTAAATTACGATCTTTCCAGAACGCCGATTATAACGAAACTAAAACCAAATTGTAAAGCACATTCCAGTGATAGGTTAGAAATATAAGCAAGGTCAAAAATTAAATATTTAAATATATTTCCAGTAGAATTCTTATATCTGGCGTACAAAGTACGCCAGCGCGTGTAGTTAAAGGTTAATTTAATTTAAGTTAATATTTCCCGAGATATTCTATTTGTTATTGTTTATAAGCCAAAGCATTGTTTATAATTTTAAAATATTCCTGAGGCCACTTAAATAGTCCAATTTCAATTCTATAACGTATTTAGATAGGTACAGTGTCTTTTTATACAAAAATCATAGTTATTCCTTTGTATCATAATTATTGTGGTTATTATAGCGACCGTAAATTTTTAATTATCAATTCAATTGCTGCTAAACTGTTTACTCAATTTCCATCGGCTTCTGGAATTATAATCTATACGAAAAGAGCTTTTATGCTACCAAGTTATTTAATTATTGATAAACAATTACTTATGTAAAATTTTAGTTGAAAATTAAAGGTTTTGTTGGAAAACCGGCATTTTCCGGGGAACTAAAATAAATAAAATTTTCGTCGAAGTAAATCGGGAAAAACACGTCTCTATGCAGATTTCAATTACGGTGAATTTTTATTTGGGTGTTTTTGGTGTAAAGTTAAAATCTTTGGAGTGATAGAGCAGAAATTAAAAAAAACACGATTTTCGTGCGCCATTTTGTTTATAGAAAAAGTAGCACACTATCTGCGGACTTAGTTGTTTAGAGCCTTTGTGTCTTTATTATTATAATTTTCTATCAATTGCTTTATAAGAAAAATTACATAATATGTTGTTGTATATCTCATAATTGATAATAGAAACCTTTTCTTTTATTCCCACCCAGACCTACCTATTTTAGGAGCATATAAACACACGGAATTCAATACTTATTTATAAAGTACAAATTTCACTGATATTATTCTAGTACTCGTTTATACACTTTTATTACGTCAATTTTCATTTCACCATCAGCAATTATACCATTTCTACAACTCCATCCCTAGTGTTAATTTTCCCTACATATCTCAATTATGTGTATTCTTCAACTAGTTCTTTCAACTTCCTTTCAACACCCTGTAACTTTTAACAGAAACATGACTTCCAAAATATGTAACTCTTTCTTATATTATTATGATTTTTCTTAACAAATCACGATCATATTTCTTAACATTTGTATGAGAAAAAATGTGAAATTTAATAACTTTTTTTAAAAGCTTTTATTCTGACATTTTAATTACTTCCTTGACAAACAAAATACGACTCAAGATGCAAAGATCTCTTAAGTCATATTTAAAATATCTATTTATACCTCTCGCAGATTAAATATTTAAAGAAATCCCAATTTTCTTCCTGAATGTCACCCCTACTTTAAATTTTTTCATCTGAGATGTGCGCTTAAATGCCACTCTAATTTAAAATGATGAAATACTTCCTTTCACGAAACCTGATGATTAACATATGTCTTTACGATTTGAGGAATCATAAAATATTGTCAAATTGGAGACAACATCCCTGACGACACGAGAGCGTCTGCCGCTTTGATATATGATCTTGTGGTTTGATAACAGGGTGTGAAGCGTGGATATGGAGAATTAGTTATGGCACCTAACAGGTACATACATGAAAATCTACTTGAACTTAATATTAGTTAGAATATGTGATATATTAGATTAGCTACGCCGGTAAAGTTTGCTTAGTGGATAAATTTGTTACTTTACATGTCTGATGCAACTTTTAAAGTTAACTTGTGACTTGTGATAATATCAGTTCGTTGTTATAATTTGTTTAAAACAGTTTCAAAAAACTGTCTTGGAAGATAAACGTTGCTACCAAATAATCACATAACCCTTATAACCAGGGCCGTGTCAAGGCTTGCAAGCGCCCCGGGGCAAGTAATTTTAGGCCCCTTTCCTCCTTCCTTTTTAAGTAGTTTTTTGTAGCTTAGTGAATCGTTATACGGTATACCTACAAACTATTTTTTATACGTTAGGAAAGTATCATCATCATCATAATCTAACCGTTATCGTCCACTGCTGAACATAGGTCTCCTCTAAGTTTCTCCATGTCTCCCTATCTTGAGCTACCAGCTATCCAGCTCCCGGCAGTTCACTTTACATCGCACATCGTCACTCCAGCCAGAGAACAAGGACGACATGTGGTCCTTATTCTCTGCTCCAGCGCGTCGGTGGTCGATCTCTGCTTCGTTTATCCGATTATCCGCCCGCGGTCACTATTCCAATAATCTTCTAGTCTAGCTGTTGTTCGGTGTTCTTGCCACGTGACCTGAACATCTCCATTTCTTTTTTGCTGCATGTTCTACTATGTCTTAGATTTTTGTTCTTTGCCTGATATTATTTGGTATTCTGTCCACTTGCGATTCTTAGCATGGCCCCCTGGGTAAAGGTACGAGGCAGGCGGCAGACGGCAACTGCAAACTGCAGTTACAGTTGTTACCATGACATACGTATTTACTTTGCACTATTAACTTGTATAATTACTAGTAACTAACGTTCTGCCCGATAGCAATTGCAGTTAGATGTCGGAATCAGTATCATACAAATTAATAGTGCAAAGCAGTGACATCTCTCACGGCGACAACTGAAACTGCCTTCTGCAGTTGCAGTCTACCGCCTGCCGTCGATGTCGGAATCGTACCTTAACCTTTATTTTCTGCTCCTAGATTTTCAGCAGCAGGAAAGTAATATACTGATAAGTTATTACGTAAAGGTATAAATATTTACAAAAAACAACAATTATTTTATCAGAGAACAAATAAATATATAAAAAAACTCTGAACTCTGAAACATGAAGTAAAAACCACTTCTATGTAATAGGTATATTTACTAAAATTTTAAAAATCCCAATGGATTGAATAAAATATGTCCAATTCAGAACGTTTTTGGACCTATCAGTCCATCATCAGTGAATACTTGCTAAATACTTGCCAAATACTTGCTAAATAGCTCCAGAACAAAACAATGGTTGTAAATATAATGCAACCTACATTATTTTAAAGTAAAATTGAAAAGGCTAAAAGCCGATGTTGAAAGATAAAACCTCCGGGAACATGGTAAAACCCTATCACGAAACTTAATCAACCATCTTCTGATTGAAGATGGTTGATTAAGTTTCGTGATAGGGTTTCTGATTGAAGATGGTTGATTAAGTTTCGTGATAGGGTTTCACCATGTTCCCGGAGGTTTTATCTTTCAACATCCGTAGTTTGAGAAAAAATTGAATTTTTTTTTCGATTAGAATGATGTAATTGTATATTTAGACACAGTTTCTAATTTCAAACAACTTTTCATAATAGCATTTTTTGATATTCTGGAAAATAAAGATACTTTGCTCTTTAACGAAATTCATATTTTTGACATAACTCGTATAAAATTGATAAAATTTGATATCTGATGGTTGAGTTTTAGATTTTTGACTATCCAGAGCATTTTATTAGGAATAACTTTTTTTCGTAAAATTGATAATAAAAAAGATTTCCATGTGGTTCCTAGCTACGCAGGCAAGCTGTATAAGAGCTTCTGTATAAGAATTTTCAAATTGCAATGCCATATTCGGATTCAGCATAATCAAAAACAAAATATTTGATCAAAGTAAAATAATGAATTTATCCATATTTTTAAAATTATTTATACAAAACAATTGTTATTGTTTAAACAAATAATAAACAATTAGCGGCCAAATTTGCGAGTAGAACTTCTTACTTTAACATGTATACACTAACAAAATAAGTTTTAGAAAAATATAGGCTTGTTTGAATTTTTCTGAAACAATGCATGTTTTCGTTCTAATTGCACTCCCCTACATTGTTTGGTTCTGGGGCTATTTAGCAAGTATTCAAATTCACTGATGATGGACTGATAGGTCCGAAAACGTTCTGAATTGGACATATTTTATTTAATCCAATGGGATTTTTCAAATTTTAGTAAGTATACCTATTACATAGAAGTGGTTTTTACTTCATGTTAGATTTTTTTAACTATATGGTATACAGCCAACCTTGGGAACTACCCCTTTTTAGTTTAAATAAATATAAATATAATTACATATTATTATAGTCCATTTGCTCACGGTTTTTGCTCCGTATTTTCAAGATCCGCTTGGATTGACATGAAATTTGGCATAGGTATGCATAGCTAATTTATAACAGAAAAAAATTGGTATTACGTCGTTGGGGATGAAAAAACATACGTTAAAATTAAGTCCGGAAGTGGACAAACTGACTAATTTTAAGCAACTTTTGTTCCATAATAATATACAGTTTTTTCTACTAAGCCAATATTTTTTCATTTATTTGCCAGTGAATATGTTGCGCATGAATGTTCATTTTTTAACATAAAAACCACGGTTTTAGACCGTTTTTCGCAAATAACACAAAAAGTGTGTATTTTATTAAAAAAAATGTTCTTAGCAAAAATAGAGCTTATAAAAAAATTTAAAAAACTTGTGCACGCATGAAGTCAGTAGATCTAGTAGAGGAAGACTTGTAGCTCGAGAAAGTGGGTTCTTATTTGTCAAATTAGAAATCGAACACTTCAACGTGAAATAACCAAAATTATGAAGCACTTTTCGGGCAAAAATCTTTACAACTTTTTTAAGTTTTTAGAAAAAGCTTTATTTTTGTTTTATTAAAAAAATTTCTAGTAGCAAAAGTAAGCCGGTAACGTTGAAAATAAAGTTGGTCCCTTTTTTTTAGTAAAAAACATCGTAAAATCTCCGCTTAATTAGCATCCCAAATAAAATTAATCATTACAGCGTTACAATTTACTTCACTTATGTATATTTATATGATCTGAAAGTTTCATTATTTAAAAGTGCTTATTTTTTAAAAAAATTGATTTTAAATAAAAAAAAATTTGAAATTTTGAAGAAAATTTTTCCTAAGAATATATTTTCGGAAAAATACTTACTTTTTGAGTAATTTGTTGATGGAAAACGGTGAAAGGCGAAAAACTGTCTAAAAACGTGGTTTTTTTTGTTGAAAAATGAACATATTCACTCGCAAATAACTCGAAAAGTACATATTGACTTCAAATAGGATTGAACCAAGGTATTAATACTATTGCAAAAATACTACTATTATCGGTTTACAACGTTCTCCGGCGCCTTCCGACACTAACCGACATTCTTCTCTTTTTAACGATAGACCTGGAGGGATTTCTCTTTCCTCTAGTTCTTTTTTAATACCCTCCCTCCAGCTTCTTCTCGGCCTTCCTCTTTTTCTTCTCCCTTGTGGTGTCCATGCCAAAATCTGTTTAGGGATCCTGTCATCTGGCATTCTCTGTACATGGCCGTACCATACCAGTTGTTTTGTTTTTATGTCATCAATTATTGTATGTGTTACTCCCATCATTTCTGGTATTCTCTCATTTGGTATCCGATCTCTTCGTGATTTGTCTGCTGCTCGTCTGCAGAAGTTCATTTCTGTTCCTAGTAACATTTGCTCCATTCTTTGTTTCATTGGCCAAATTTCACTGCCAAATGTTATTACACTTTTAAGCATGGTAATGTATGTGAGTGTGTCAAATGTGTGTAAATGTGTGTAAATTTGTAGAAAAAAATTAAGAGAGCTTATACACCTCGACACCTTAGGGTATAAGAGGTTTTCGATTATGTATGTATGTATGTATTGTATGTGACCTGTTTTTTCGCATTAGATATTGTTTGGTCTCACAGAATGACGTTCATCATGGATAAGGTTTTTCTACCATATATATTTCTGTATTTTATAGCAGCATCGAGAGTTCAATCTTCAGTTATCTTCATACCCAGGTACTTGTATTTATTACAGTGTTCAATTTCTACCCCACCGTCTAATGCAATGGGCTACTTTGTCCCTCCAGTGCACATGGCATCAGTTTTCTTAATGTTGACTTCGAGACCCTTTGTTCGAGTTTGTTATATTCCTCTATTAGCTTCTGCATCATGTAACTCAAGTAGTCATGATCCTGAGCACTCAGAATTTGGTCATCAGCGAAACATATAGTGTATAGTGTTGTCTCGTCATTGAGAGGGATTCCCATGCCATAACATTTTCTTTTCTCCAGCTTAAGAGCTTGTTCATCTCATACATCCTTGATCCTGTTTAAATTTTTACAGTCGTTCCATTATACAGACTTTGTACTGCTTTGATAAGACCATGTTTAAAGTAGGTTTGCTGTGGAGTTGATTATAGTTTGCTGAGGGGCACACTGTCATATGGTTTTTGTAAGTCTCGCCAGGTGATCTTCTTTATTGACGGCTATTTTTTCTGAATAACTTGCGTAATAGGGTACAAGTGGTCTACTGTGGACCGCGCGGCTCTAAAGCTAAGCTTGCTTCTCTGCTTCATAAACTCTTTAATTATTTTCTATTTTGTTCTTAAAAGTTTCCCATATATCCTATTTATTGTGCTGTTTACCGCAATTCCTCTGTAATTTTGACACTGATCCTTGAAAAATATTCGGTGTTATTTGATAGGGTGAACACCATTTTTTATTTAATTTTTCCAAAAACACTTGTTCAAAATATAGGGCTAACCACACTTCTATTGACATGTCAAACCATAGATATCATGTCAATTATCATGGTGACTATGCTACTAATGACACGTAAAAATAAACTACTTCATGGCCTTCTTTAATTACGTTATTTATAGCATCATAAAATAAAATGTTAAACTTAAAAGGTATGTGGCTTTAAAAAAAGATTCTTGAAAGAAAAAATACTTAAACAAGGAACAACAAGCCCATACTTTATCTTCTTATTACATTTTATGTAGAATGTTCAACTACATTTTCTAAAAACATACTCGAAATTCCTCTCTACTATTATGTATACATATACATAAATTCCTCCCTTTGTGAAAGAAGTCAGACGCCTGTGTCCAGGCCGATGTCCCTTAAATGATTTCCTGTTGTCGGCGACGACATAGGATATCCAACCACTAATTTAAATTCCGTAATAAATAAATTAGGTCTGTCTCTCAAACGAGGTGTTAAGTTTTCTGGAATGTGAAATATGTTCCTGAAGGATGTTTCTAGAACTCGTTTTCCACCATTTGCTTTTTAATTTGCACGTTTCTTTACGGCAGGATAAGAGAAGTATATAAGTTAAAATATGATTTTAAAAACCCATTAAAAAAGGTTATTTATGCATAATTTGGAATTGAAATATAATATGTGCTTATTAATATTTAATTGTAATTGGGAAATAAGCCACAATTTAAGTTGGAAAAATTATTTTATTGACGTTTCGACTTTCCCTTCGGAGATCGTTATCGAAAAAATAGTATTTCGCCAACGACCTCCGAAGTGGAATTAATTTATTAGAGACAAATGGATTCACTGATGCCTCTATTGTTGAACCAGATCATGGATGAAGCATGAAGGATTCACTGATACAGTCCGTACAATATAGATACCGTTTCACGTCATCCGCGTCATAGCACGTGACGTTACATGATACCAACACGAAATATTTAAGTTGTAGGTGTGCTCCTTTTTAGAATCGTTTAGCTCAGTACACTGGAATTACAGCCACTATATTTTATTATATACGCGTAGAAATAATATTGGAAGCATTCCATTAGATAATGTAAATTTAAAGAAACATACCCTAACTTGTTTCATTTAATTTGTATAAGTGGAATATAATAGTCTAAGAGCTAGTGAACCCTCCGACTAACAGTCGTCCTGTAAGGCTAGAAATTTGTCTAGTAATAATTCATAGCACACCAAGGCTAAAAACCATGACCTGGCAGGCATCAGCCATGCACGTGTATCTACCAGGTGAATCGAAAAGTGCAAAGGACATCGCACACATCTTATGGAAACTATAATGTCACTCAAATTCAATAAAATTTATATGAATAGATTCGTTTGAAATTAACGGTCATTTGTTATCATTGCGCCAACTCCTAATTTTCAATAATAAGAGCAGAAATTGATATAAATCAATCTGAAATCAAATGGGTAGGTACATAAGTTAGAGAGAGACAAAAGTTTTAAAATACCCAGATTATCGGTAACTTCATAAATCTTCTCGGGCTATTAAGCATCTTATTATAATAGTTTCACTAATCCGCTTAGGCTCTAATTTAAACGAATCTATTCGTATAAACTTTATTGAATTTGAGTGACATTATATTTTCCATAAGATGTGTGCGATGTAAAATCGCAATAAACTTTCTCCTGTAAAGTTTAAATTTAAGTATGTGTTTGAGTAAGCCATTTAGAAGAAATGTGTACAATGACAGGCGATTCTGAAAATCATAGAACCTTGTCAAGCGAGGGGAAAGATTAGGGGTTTTTCCTACAATTATCTTTTTTGCATCGATCAAAGTTTTTTTAGGTTTTATGAATCATTCCAAACAGAAAAGGTCTTTAGTGACTTTTCTCTTAGGTTAATAGTTTTTGTTATATAAGCGATTAAAAATTTTGAAAATTGCGAAATCGGATATTTTTAACCCTAAATCGGACATTCAACTAAAAATTTCAATGTTGCCAAGGTAGGTAGATATTCTTTAAACATTCATTGATGAAATCCCGAAGAGTTTTTTGCAATACAATATCGAAAACCCCTTTGTTTTTAAATTGCTAATCAAGCGGGCGCGACACTGTAGTATAAATGAGGACGTTTGAGTTTGCATAAATTCATTATCTCGAGAATGGGCAAATTTGAAGGGAAATCCTCAGACAGGTCGATTTTTATTTGTAAATTAGGACTTTTTGGCATATATATAATACTAGTGACGTCATGATCATCTCCAGAAACTTGGATGTATTTGAAAACTCCACCATAACACTGAATACTAAGTCCATTGAGAGAGTGAGCAAATTCAAATACCTAGGAACGTGGCTTTTTGAAGACTGGGCATCGGACAGAGAAGTAAAATGTCGCATTGAGCAAGCTCGACAAGCTTTCGTAAAATTCAGGAAGGTACTGAGCTGCTCAGAGTTCGACCTTACACTGAGACTAAGGTTTACTAAATGCTACGTGTGGTCGGTGCTGCTATATGGCATAGAGGGCTGGACACTCAAAACGAGGGATATAAACAGATTAGAAGCCTTCGAAATGTGGCTTTATCGCCGTATCCTAAAGATACCATGGACGGCGAAAGTCACAAATGTGGATGTCCTTAAAAGAATCAACCAAGAATGTCAGCTTTTCGAAAACATCAAGAAAATAAAAACGGCGTATTTGGGTCACATCATGCGAAACGAAAAATACCAGTTAATTAATGTTTTCTATTTCTAATTTTTTTATTTATTTACATTGAACATTAATTTGTTTTGTTGTATAATCCACTTCTCAATAATTATGTGATATATTTGATTGAAAATGAATTCAAGAATTTTTTGTAATTGGGCCACAATGTCAACTTAGATTTCTGACGTAGATAATGACGTGCAACGGTATCTATACTAACTAGTTTTGATGGGAAATAAGCCACAATTTTACTAAAACAATGATTTTATTAACGTTATATGTATTATTAATATTATTTATAATTTGAAATAACATATGTACATATTAAGTTCAGAATTTGGTATTAGTTTTGAGAATAAAATAAAGTAAGACCTAATGCTTACGATGTCGGGATAGTATCACGAGGTTTTTTCCTGGTTTTCACTCGTGATTTACTATGGAATCTCTAGCGAGAAAATTTTACTGTCACAATTGCATGTGGTTGTCTTTTTAAAGACAGATCACATGGTATGATTTTCTTGTGACGGATAGTCTTGAGTTGATCAGGAACGCAATTCATAAATATTGGCAATATAATTTTAAAGTCTTCTACTTTAAAATGTATAATATATGTCTGAATTGCCGATGTAAGTGAATCAGATTAAATAAATTATTAGAAGAATTTTTTTACTAAGCAACAACATTTTTGTTTAAATCATTAATATGTTTTGTATTTTGACAACGACACCCGATTTGGGCGTCGAAACGTTAATTAAATCATTTTTTTAGTAAAATTGTGGCTTATTTCCCATCAAAACTAGTTAGTTGCAAAAACGCCACAAGAAAATAGTTTCAGAACAACATTAAGAAACCGGTATTTATACTGTACTACGGAATGTACTCAGAACTAAAACATATACAAAATGGAAGAAAATCTACAAAAGAATATGCTTTGTAGGCGACGCAAGCCTAATCTCTCAAAGTCAAGATGATTTACTATGTATGCTGCACCAATATGATATCACCGCTAGAAAACTGAATATGTTAATTTTCCCAAAAAGGCAAAAAATAGTCCTGTCGCTAGGGGGGGGGTAAAACGGCCTCCTTAATTCATATGGAGTTACCCAAGTTTCTTTTATGTATTTTGACATCCGGATCGACTGTTACCCAAAAAATTCGTGTTTTACGGGTCAAAATACATAAAAAAAACTTGGGTAAGTCTATCTGATTTAAGTAGGCCGTTGTACCCCCACTGGCGACAGGACTAAAATGCATGGTTACAACAATAAAGGCAGAAACATATCTGTCCATAATGCAGCCCAATGCGACGGATATCTGGCATAGTAGTTATATTTACCGCACACAGTGCTATGTCATTATACCCGATCCAGCCCGACGTAAATACCTATAATAGTAGGGGAGGAAAGAATGCTAAATTTGCAGTTACTCAAGCGTTGTGGGGACCTATTGGGTTGTAAAGAGTAGGTCCTAAAACCAAAAAAAGTTTAGTAAAGTGTGGGGACTTTCCATTTTTTAATTGAATTTTCCATTTCCAACAATCGTTTCATCCGATTATAGCGCCATCTATCCATAACTCGAAAAAAGTCTCTAAAAAGTTGCTTATTTTGACGTAAGGAATTCAAATCTGCAATATAAATGTTGGATTCTATTTAAGATTGTAAGCAACCTCCACCCCACCTCCGTGGGGGATGATGTTTAGTGTCATTCGATAGATTTTTCAAAAATATACAATATGTGTATTTTTCAGTTTTTGGATCTGATGTTTATTTAACGAAATATCGCGGGATTCCTATTTAAAATTTAAAATTTACCTCCCAACCCTCTCCGTGAGGGGTCGTGTTTGGTATCTTTCGATAGATCTTTGAAAAAAATTGAACACGTATTTTTTAGTTTTTAGATCTGACGTTTATTTCTCGAAATATTCGCTTTTTTCTTGTGAAACTTTGAGACACCCATTTCCTTTCGCCCCTCTCAAACCGTCACATTTTTGAAATATACACTGTTCTGCATGTACTTAACTTACCTTATCTTAATCTGACGATTTCGAGTTTTTTTAAGGATATATTTTTTTTGGAGCCCCTTTAACAAACTCCTCTGTATTAAGATCCAATATATAGCAGGGGTACATTTACAGGGTACAAGGTTTCGCCCATGTGATAATCTGACGCGCCCGAGTAACTGCAAAAATCTCCGCTTGGGCTTCCCTACCATAACCACTTGTATGTAAAACCGTATGCCAGATATCCGTCGCATCAGGCTGCATTGGTCGGTTAACATCGAGTCAGACAAATATGTTTCTACCTTAAATCTAGTAAAAGAGCTTATTTGAATAGGTCGTGTGATAGCTTATTTGAAAGGTTATTTAATTCTCTAATCTGCACCATAATCACTAAGATAAGTTTTTATACAGGGTGGCCAAAAAATAATTTTTGAATTAAATAAATTGATGCGAACAGAAGAATATATTGTAATTTATTTAATTCAAAATGCATTTTACTGCTTTCAGAAAACAGAAAAAAATGTTTATTTGACAAATAAATATTGTTTTCCGCCTAAATTCAATGTTAAATCTGCCACCCACCTACCTCTTGCCAGTTTGTTCATTTTATTTAAGCGGAAATCAATGTTTATTTGTCAAATAAACATTCTTGTCTGTTTTATTACAGCAGTAAAATGTATTTTGGACTAAATAAATTACAGTATATTCTTCTTTTTGGATCAATTTATTTATTTCAAAAATTATTTTTTTGGTCATGCTGTATAAATAATTATGTTAATGATTATATTACTGAATAGAGAATTAAATACCCTTTCAAATGAGCTATCACATGTCCTCTATTTACAAAAATCATTGGTTACGTCATCATGCACAGATGGATGACGTCACTAAAGTATATCCGCTGAAATGATGGACTGATCACGTGAACGACACGCACTCTTAAACATTCCTCTCCCGATGTCACCACATTTCCCACGTTTACACCGCTCAACAAAACCAAATTTTAAGCAACGCCTAACGAAATTCACCAGCGGAAGTGCGAAACACAAATAATGACGGTGTAAACAGTTCTTAGAAGGTCTGGCTTCGAACGACCGGTCGATTCTTGCATTCAGTAATCACGCGACCTTGGATTCCATCTTTTAAGCGACTCAAGATAAGTATGATATATTATATCCCATTCTCGAGAAAATGAATTTATTCCAACTCAAACGTCCTCACTGTATAAATTAGAACTAGAGGGTGAATTATTAGAACAAGTGTGTAAATGTCTCCCACTATCTAGCTACGGAAAAGTAGAATCATAAGATGAATAAATAGAGCAAACGGAGACGCAGGCTGCCCGCATGAAACAATATGGAGAAATAAAAATATCGGGATTATAATGGAAGGCAGAATTTACAAAACAGTTAAGGGACTAAAATTAACATACGCGGCAAAAAGCAAAAACACGCCCTGATATAGACTGAACACAAATAACGCTAGAAACAGCAGAGATGAAAACCCATAAAAAATATATGGACATGGTGCCCACATAGTTGAAGGAAGTTACAAAATAAATCCACTGTAAAACAAGCAGGGTAAAGTATTACATTTTTGCCTGTAGTGTTTGTCATGAAGGAGAAACAAATTAAAGTTTAACATTGTATAATGCATATTTAGTAAACATTTAGTACCATGACCCAAAAGATCTTGAAGAGGTAAACAGCACTATGTCCACTACATTGTGTTTTAATTTTTTTTTTAAATAAATCAAGTTAAGTATCAAAATATGTGTTTTAAATAATAAAATTTTGAAAGTTAATAATCTGAACAATAAATTAGACAAGGAATTGTGACATAATGTGTATTAACATACATCATGTGAATAAAGAAACACAAAAATAAACTTAAAAGGCTTCTCCTGTAAAATTACAAATTTGTGACATAGTGCCCTTTACCTCCGGCATACAGAGTTATATTCAAAAAATATTTTGTTTTCAGCTATTACATTTAAAATGCTATTTGCTTTTTTAGGTCAGGCAAAACTAAATCAATAACAATATTGGAAAACGATAAATATCTTTTAAATAAAACATTAACTTTTTCTGGATCATTATATCTACTTAAATTCAGAATATTCTCTATCATCATAATCAAATATTCATGCAATAAAACTCTCTTTAAAAGTATACTTGCTTAATTGAATTATGATTATTGTACACCAGGAAAAATATTCTCTCTTCTAATATCTTAAACTTTACTTAAAACATTTTAAACGCCAACATTCCCATTTTGGGAACACGATAAAAATAAAGTTGCGTGCATAGAAATCGACCCACTTCAAACTTTTGACTTGAACTATATTTAGACAAAATCAATGGGAAAATCCCGGTAGCTGGCTGTATACCATCATTAAAAAATTATACAGAAGTAAAAACTTCGTTTGTACAATGGTATAAAAAAAGTTTATTAAAAACCATTAAAAGTCATCCAAAAGGATTCGCAAAACGTTTTCGATGTAGATCAGATCATCTTCAGTGCGTTCTGCTTAGTACATGAAAGCAGCTTATTAAATTGGTAACATCGAGAAATATGGTTTACATGATATATGATATTTATAGCGAAATATATACACACACCGGCAAAATTAGCCGAACACGTTAAAAATGAGACATGTTTGATGTCTCGTATTTCATAAACCAGTGGTCCGATTTGAGTGATTCTTTTAGTATGTTATAGCCTTATTATTTAAAAATATCGGTGTAATAATATTCTTGCTAGACAGGTAAATGTCATTTTATACCGGGTGTAACAAGCATACTCTGTTTTTTTCTTAAAGTTCGGAACACCCTGTGGAATATTCCAGCATATATAAAATATTAAAATTAAAACTCCATTGTAGAATTATGCTTTCTTAACATTTTCTTTTTTGATTCATTTGCTTATGTTGGAAAATAAAAAAGTTATGTGCTTTAACAACTAACCATGTTTTTTATCAATAAATCCTCATAGTAGGGGAGAAAAGTATGCTAAATTTGCAATTACTCGAGCGTGTTTGGGACCTGGAGTGGATTGTGAAGAGTGGTTGCTACAACCAAAAAAAGTTGAGTTAAGTTTTCCATAAAGTGTGAGATTCTCCATTTTTCAATTTAATTTTCCATTTCCACCAATCGTTTTTTCCGATTATAGCGCCATTTATCCATAATAGGAAAAATGTTGCGAATAAAAGTTGCTTATTTTTACGTCAAGGATCCAAATCTGCAATAAAAATTGGGGGCTCCTATTTAATATTTTCATGTAACCCCCACCCCACCTCCGCGGGGGGTCATGTTTGGTGCCATTCGGTAGATTTTTGAAAAATATTGAATAGGTGTATTTTGCAGTTTTACGATCTGATGTTCATTTCGCAAAATATCGCAGGGGGGTGTCACGAGCCCCCACGGAGGTGGGGTGGGGGATTTAATTTAAAATCTTAAATAGGAGCCCCCAATTTTTATTGCAGATTTGGATTCTTTACTTAAAAATAAGCATTTTTTTTCGGCATATTTTTTCGAATTATGGATAAATAGCGCTATAATCGGAGAAAAATGATTGTTTCAAATGGAAAATTAAATTAAAAAATGAAAAGTCCCCCACTTTATGGAAAACTTAACTTAACCTTTTTCTGATTTTAGCACATACTCTTCACAATCCAATAGGTCCCCATAATGCTCGAATAACTGCAAATTTAGTATACTTTCCTCCCCTACTATGAGGATTTATTGATGAAAAACATGGATAGCTGTTAACGCACATAACTTTTTTATTATCTCACATAAGTAAATGAATCGAAAAGTAAAATGTTAAGCAAGCCTAAGTCTACAATCGAGTTTTAATTCTAATGTTTTACATATGCTAGAATATTCCACAGGGTGTTCCAAACTTTAAGAAAAAAACACAGTATGATTGGTACACCCGGTATAAAATAGTATTTACCTGTCTAGCAATAATATTATTACAGCGATATTCTTAAATGTTAAGGCTATAACATACTAAAAGAATCACTCAAATCAGACCACTGGTTTATGTAATACGAGACATCAAACATGTCCCATTTTTAACGTGTTCGGCTATTTTTGCCGGTGTGTGTATTTATATATTTTAATGGTTTTTAAAAAACTTTTTTTATAAAATTGTACAAACGAAGTTTTTATTTCTGTATGATGAACTATATTTATTTCTGAAGCTAATTACTTCCATAAAAAAAAGGATATACTTTTTGAAACATAATTTAATAGGCTTTAATATGAGTATTTTGTCATGGATTGCTTATCATTACATGCATATTAACCAATAAATATATGGTAGGGGAGCAAAGTATGCTAAATGTGCAGTCACTCAAGCGTTATGGGGACCTATACACCTATATACAACCTATTGGGTTGTAAAGAGTAGGTACTAAAACCAAAAAAGGTAAGTAAAGTTTTCCATTTTAGTAGAGGACTTTCCATTTTTAATCTAGTTTTCCATTTCCAATAATCGCTTTTTTAGATAATAGCGCCATCTATCCATAATTCGAAAAAATGTTCTGAATAAAAGTTACTTATTTTTACGTGAGGAATCCAAATCTGCAATAAAAAATGGGGGCTCCCACTTAAGATTTTAAAGTAACCCCTCACCCCACCTCCGTGGGGGGCCGTGTTTGATGCCATTCGATAGATTTTTTAAAAATATCGAATAAGTGTTGTTTTTCAGTTTTTCGATCTGATGTTCATTTAGCGAAATATCGCGGTATTCGGATTTAAAATTTTAAATTTACCCCACACCCCTCTCCGTGGGAAGTCGTGTTTGGTATCATTCGATAGATTTTTGAATAATATTAAGCACTTATTTTTGAATTCTTCGATATGTCATTCATTTAGCGAAATATTCGCTTTTTTCTTGTGAAACTTTGGGACTCACCCATTTCCTTACGCCCCGCTCAAATCGTTAGATTTTTGAAATATACACTGTTTTGCATGTAGGTACTTAACTTACCTTATCTTAATCTGACGACTTCGAGTTTTTCTATGGATAGATTTTTTTTCGCCCCCCCCCCCCCCTTCGTAACGAGCTCTCCTGCATTAAGAGCCAATATATGATAGAGACAAATTTTCAGGGTACAAGGTTTCTCCCCATGTAATAATAATCTGACGCGCTCGAGTAACTTAAAAAATTCCCGCACGGGCTCCCCTATCAATAGAAAAGTGTTTATTTGATAGTCAAAGTTTTCAACCTAATAGAAATTTTAAAAATATTGAAAAATATAAAAAATATTCCTAAAAGATATTTAATTGAAAACTTATTGAACCATTTTCCTGGTAACACCTCCATGGCTTCTAAAAATTGCAAGCCAGATGGATGCTGAAGCGAAGAAGACAAGAGGGAATTCATTTATATTAGTTTTACTCCTTTGAGTAACTAGGTTCATTTTCCGTTGGAATTTACCAGCTGAACAGACGGGGCCGTGAATTGTAAGTTTTTGAATTCCCTCTTGTCTTCTTCGCTTCAGCATCTCTCTCCTGTCGTTTCCCCATTACTGAGGATCGTGATTTCTTCCAATATTCCTAACAATGTTTCTCAATTGGTCTCTATCTTCAGCTGCTCTAAGAGCTTCGCAGAATGAGTTTCCAGCTGAATGCTTTATTTGGTCAGACCATCTAGTTGGTGATCGTCCTCTTGATCTTCTCCCCGGAACGTTTCCAGAAACAATTAATCTCTCCAAACTGTCGTCACCTCTGCGAACCACGTGACCAAAGAATTGAAGAATTCGTTGCACACATATTGTGGACAGCCTTTTTTAATATTGAGTTGGTTTAGAATGGAAACATTTGTCCTATGAGCTGTGCAAGGTATGCGCAGCATTGTTCTCCAGCACCACATCTCAAAGGCATCAATTTTTTGGCGCTCGCATGCGCGAAGAGTCCAAGTCTCTGCTCCGTATAGAAATATTGAGAATACAAGGGCATTCACCAGTCTCATCTTGATATTTTGAGAGAGAGATCTGTCTTTCCAAAGTTTAGTTAGGCGACTCATCGCATTTTTTGCCATTCCAATACGTCTCCGAACTTCTGATTCACAGTTACCATCGTTAGTTATACTAGACCCGAGATAGACAAAGGTGTTTACTATCTGGTATTCCTGTAATATGTTAGTCAGTTGAATAGAGTCAAATCTGTCGACCACCATTATTTTTGTCTTAGCTTTATTGATTTTCAGACCAACTTTATTGTTTTCGTACTCAACTCTTCGCAGAAGATCAAACATTTCTTGCTCATTTGCTGCTATAAGTGTAGTGTCATCAGCAAATCTTAAATTGGAGATTTTTCTACCAGCTACTGTCACTCCACCGGCCCATCTCAGCATCCATCTGGCTATTTTTAGAAGCCATGCAGGTGTTACCAGGAATATGGTCCGATAAGATTTCAATTAAATATCTTTTAGGAATATTTTTAATATTTTTTATGTTTCTGTTAGGTTGAAAACTTTAACTTTCAGTTGCCAGATGTCGCTAGACACCTACTCCATAAACGTCAGTTGCAATGCGGGGACAAACTCTCGGAGTTGCGTCACTTGTGGGACAGAGAGCAGCAAACCTACGCCTCTCTGATGATGACTCCAATAAGTGTCAAAAACCGTCAATTTATAGTGCTGGTTTGCGCTCTCTGTTCTAAGTGAAAAATAAGACAGTTTTGCCTTCGCATTGCAACTGAATAAAAATGGTATACATTTTTATTTTATGTTTATTTGATGTTTATACCGACACCTTTGAAACTAACAATTTCAGATTGTTTCCGTTTCATAATTAATTTGTGTGCACGTGCGTGTAAGTTTAATGGACGTAGTATCCAGAGAATTTCGCCAAAATTATTGCATTAAGAGAAAATGTACTTAGCCAGGGAGCTGTTCTGTACAACTGGATATGATACTCGCTGCGATTAGAAGAGTGTTCCAACGTTATAAGAAGACTGGATCCTTTCGTAGCCGACCTGCAGACAGGTAGAAGGCGACTTACTACTCGTGATGATCACTTTATTGTGTCAACAATATTAAAATCGTCACCTTAGTCGTCAAACAGCTCCGTGAAGTAAAAAGAATTGTTATTAGCCAGTGGAGAGCAAGACAAAGACTGGAGGAAAATAGTCATACTCCTCGAGTATCTGCCATTGGTCAAAAACTTACTGCAGCTCATCGTCAAGCAAGCGTGCGCATTGCACAGGATCATCTGAACTGTACGTTGAAACAATGGGGATCTATTCTGTTCTCAGTAGCGACCGAAGAAGGAAAGTGTACCGAAGACGAAGAGTGCGATTTGCAAAATGCTGCATTGAAGAGCGGAGTCCTTATGGAGGTGGTTCCTGCAAGATCTGGCGTGCTATTTCTATGGAGATACGAACCGGCCTTGTTTTCATTCGTAGGATAACTGTCTTAACAAGCGAGAAGGTTAAACGGGTATTAGATACATCGAGGAGATTTTAGCAATGCATGTGGTACCTTACGTTGACTACATTGAAGACGACTTTATTTTTATGCAGGACAATGCAAGACCGTAAACCTCAGAAATCGTGCAAGACTACATTACCAAAGTCAATTTTCGGGTCATGGAATCGCCAGCGTGCAGTCCAGACCTCAATTCCATACAACATTTATGGGATGAGCTAAGACAAAGAATTCGAGCTAAACTTTATACCCCAAACTCGATCCCAGAGCTTATTGTCGCAATAGAAGAAGAGTGGCTTGACATCCCATAAGAAATCATAGCGAACTTAATATTAGATCTATGCCTGATCGTATCAGAGCAGTTGTTATTAATGCAAGAGGTGGTTATACCCATTATTAAAGCAATAATTTTTAAATTTTTTATCATCAAATACCCTTTTTGTGTTGGCAATAAAATAATTAATTCGCTTGATGTAGTGATTCTTCAACGTTGATCATAAGAAGCCGAAATTAATTTTTATAAATACAAGCTCATACTAAAGCATATCAAATTATCTTTCAAAAAGTATAACCCTTTCCTTATCCAAGTAAGAGTTACTGAAAAAATGTACAGTCGGAATAATGAAAGATTAACCATGAACGATCACATCAATTACTTATTTTGTATTTGCTGTCTTTTTCTATAAATAACAAACGTTTGTTATAGAAAAAGGTAGCAAATACAAAATAAGTGATTGATGTGATCGTTTATGAGTAATCGTTATTTTTTCCAACTGTATTTTAAGTAAAACGTTGAAAGTGGGCCGATTTCTATGTTTATGTTGAATTCAGCAAATATTGAAATGTTTACAAATATTGTAAAAAATATGCTTTCTGTATGTCCCATTCTTATTTTATCTTAACTGCGATGCTTTTTTCTTACGGGATTTATCTAAAAACCTCGTAAAATAACGTCCACATTCATGTCACTTATTTTTTGTGCTACAGTTGTTGCTGGGAGTCGATATGTACTGAACTGCGGTATATATTTTGGATAGTAATATGTGCAATAATTAAATTATATAAAAGAAATATTTGCAAAAAATATCATCGGGTAATTTAATTTCTAATAATATATTAAGTTCCGCATTCATTATTCCCAAAATGGGAATGTTGGCAAACCTTTATTATTTAAGGTTTTCTAAAGAATTCTCGCATTGTAACGAATTGGATTTGTCGTCACGAGCTGGCTAGAAGAAAACACGTTATTTATAATAATTTTAAGTTATTCACTTTTGTCAGTTTCTTCCAGTTTTTCTTAGCACATTTAATTACTTTATTCCAATTATTTGGAATGACGATTGTTATGATATGATGCCTGCAGCTCGGCGTTCGACAGATCAACAGCAGAGAATCGAACGCGCTTCCATATTCGCGCAACCCCCTTACATACCATCTCTCCAGCGAAGCCAAGGAGTGATGGCTACCGAGAGTGTATTTAAGACGAGCCAGGAGAGTCATGAAGCAGATCTTCTTGGTTTCGTGAACCGGGAAGAACTCAAACGGAAGAGATGCAATTGAATGAATTGGAACCTGCCGATATGAGCGGTAGCCGCCAACTCGCCCAGAGGTGGCTGATGGGTAACTGTGTCGATGGATCGATGTTTGATTAGGAACTACGAGTGCGATGGTCTATACTGTGTTCTTATTATATTTTTGATAATAGTTATAAATATAAATTTATTTCTTTTGCAGCTCGATCCGGAATGGGGCGAAGATAGAATGATATTTTATTTTGTAATTTTAATTTTGAACTGTGTATAAATATCCTGAATATATTTACTTTATTTTTAATCTGTGTTTTACTGAGTTTGCCGTCCTGAAAGAGCTACCCATTACGATATATCCCTAAAGAATTTCCTTTTTCAAAAATGAATAACCAATTTCAATTTCGTTGCAAAACGAAAATACAGCCGCACCATATTCTAGTCCAATCAGAAAGTGCAGCAAGCACCTCTACCGATTTCGAAACTTATTAGTCTCTCATCAGGAGGCACATATGCTGCTCACTCTGATCCAACCAAAACAAACCCCGGCGTGCAGTCCCGGATTGCAACGAACGAAATGGCATAGATGCCCTAGCGGCAACTGCTAGCAAAAGTCTAAGTTTTCACTCTAATGGCATATAAAACAACATAATGTTGCTCTACATCCCACCAGACTGAAAACAATGGGAACCTTCTCTGGTTACACCTCCAAGGCTTCTACAATTTGCAAGACATACGGATGCAGAGACTAAGGAAGATGAGTGAATTTTACAATTTATAATTCACGTCCCATCTGCTCAGCGCGGTAAAGTTCCAACGATAATGGTTCCCTTCGTACTCCAATCAGAGTAAACATGTAAATCAGAAATGAATAACAATTTTCAATTGGACTAGAATATGGTGCGGCTGTATTTTCATTTTGCAACGAAATTGAAAATGGTTATTCATTTTTGATTTACATATTTACTCTGATTGGGGTACGAAGGGAACCATTCTCGTTGGAACTTTACCGCGCTGAGCAGATGTGACGTGAATTATAAATTGTAAAATTCCCTCATCTTCCTTAGTCTCAGCATCCGTATGGCTTGCAAATTGTAGAAGCCTTAGAGGTGTAACCAGAGAAGGTTCCCATTGTTTTCAGTCTGGTGGGATGTAGAGCAACATTATGTTGTTTTATATGCCATTAGAGTGAAAACTTAGTCTGTTGCTAGCAGTTGCCGCTAGGGCATCTATGTCATTTCGTTCGTTGCAATCCGGGACTGCACGCCGGGGTTTGTTTTGGTTGGATCAGAGAGAGCAGCATATGTGCCTCCTGATGAGAGACTAATAAGTTTCGAAACCGGTAGAGGGGCTTGCTGCACTCTCTGATTAGACTAGAATATGGTGCGGCTGTATTTTCGTTTTGCAACGACATTGAAAATGGTTATTAATTTTTGATTTACATGTTTACTCTGATTGGAGTACGAAGGGAACCATTCTTGTTGGAACCTTACCGCGCTGAGCAGATGGGACGTGAATTATAAATTATAAAATTCCCCCATCTTCCTTAGTCTCAGCATCTGTATGGCTTGTAAATTGTAGAAGCCTCGGAGGTGTAACCAGAGAAGGTTCCCATTGTTTTCAGTCTGGTGGGATGTAGAGCAATATTATGTTGTTTTATATGCCATTAGAGTGAAAGCTTAGTCTCTTTCAATTTCGTTTTTGTTTTTCCACTAAACCAAAATTTTGGTCGCATGGCAAGTATGAATGACCACTTACTAGAAACTTGAGATGAATTTCTCGTAAAGAAATTACATTTGAATCAACAATATACTTGCATATTGAAGCAATTTTATTGTTCCTATTTTGACCTCCTCATTGATCGAAATAGATGATCAACGTTTCAGTTTTTACAAAATTGGTAACATAATGAACAAGACAAGCCCCTCTTCCTGAGGACCTCGTAAAGCAATGTGTACACCACTACTTCATCGTTTGCCAAGTTATGAGTCCCCAAGCAATAAGTCCATAACTGCCACTTGTAGCAACAAATTACTGTAAATTTTACGGGAACGGTTTAATGCTAACGAATCAGTTGGATCACTTTCGAATTTTGATGGTTCCAATTTTGGAATCCACTACTGAGACAAAATTTTGAATGCGCAAAGAACTAGGAAAATAATGTGCACTGTTGCAAGATTTCACAGATTTAAGAACCACTTTACTGATTTAAGAAAATAATATCATATTCACAGCACATCTTCGTTTGCCCTTTAATTCGTCCAATTTTAAACATAGGCTTCCTCCATTCGCTTCTGTTTAGTGCTTTCTGTTTCTAGTGTGTTCCTACTATCTTTCTAATGTCATCTCATCTGGGGTCATCCTCTTATTCTCTTTTCTGTCCATGGTCTCCATTGTTGTATCGTTGTATTCCACCTATTGTCCATTTGTCTAGTGTTACGACCTGCGAAGCTCCATTTTAGCCTGACTGTATGTTGTCCTGAGTCTTCGACTTTTGTTTTATTTCTTGCCCAGTTGTTTTGCTTTTTGTTTGTTAATTTTACTCCTAACATTGCTCTCTCCTTGGCTCTTTGTGTTTTCATTATTTTATCCATGCTTGCTTTGGTTAAGGTCCACGTTTGGCATGCGTATGTGAGAATTGGGAGTATGCACCGATCGAAATCTCTGGTTTTTAAGTCTTGTTGTATTTTTTTATTCTTTAAGGCACATTTTAATTTCCCAAATCCTGCCCAGGCTAATCTGACCCTTTTTTTCACCTCCGCTGTTTGGTTTTCCTTATTTATTTTTATTATCTGTTCCAAATATATGTTATATTATAATCATTAACTGCTTCTATCACAGCACATGATAATATTAATAATATGAAAATAAAGTAGTAAAATAAACTATAGATATCTTTATTTGGTTCAAATAAAGTAATGAGAAGTTCCTCAAACAAAACCTCAAAAATTGCCACTCACCGTCCTTAATGTGCAACTATTTAGCAACCCACGTGCCTCGTGGGAGTCATATAATGCCCAAGGGCCATAGCCTTAGGGATTATATCCATCCTTTGGATTTTTCAATTACATTTGTAAAAGGTTTTAACCTATGTATTTTTGGTGTCTTAGCAAGTGATGCCTGTAACAACACTGATGATGCTCTTTTTAGAGAGCGAAACCGTTTTAAAAGGGCTTTTAAATAAATATACCTGTTATAAAGGAAATTTTTCATTAAATTTATTTGTATTTAATGGTATACAGCCAACTACAGGAAATTCGTCCGTGTGGATAACTCAAAAAATTCATGAACATCAGATGACGATAACGACCAATCACGGCAAACGTCGCTGTCCTTCATCTGCGCGAAGGACTAAAATTTTTAATGGGCCGTCACCAAAATGGAACGTAGAGGACGAAGGATTTTCGGTGAGTGACTCTACTGATACTTTAGCAATATACTGTGATACTGGCGTCGTTAGAGTTTTCATCAGGTCAAATGGTATTGCAATTATTTTTTGTACATTGTTTATTCTTCGGTATCCTTCGGCAGGAGTCTCAAGGTACTTAAATATTATAATAACAAACACAAAAACTCTGTTCTGACGAACACGTTATGACAGCCCTGGGCACTAAGGCTATCTTCTCCCGGTGAGGGTGGTTATCCCTTATCCGAGGGGTGGAATAATTGATACACTTACTTGTTGGGTTGGTTTATTTACACTCGCATTAGTATAAGCTGGTAGCACCGCACCCAAAGAACATCTCGTGTAGAAAGAGACACTATCTTTAATGTGGAAATATTACGTCTGATCACCAAAATAGAATGACGAATGTCTCATATAATATTATGAATTCCCTTGTTATAGTTTTACTGTTTATATTTTTAGAAATGCCTATTCAGCATCGACCATGAAAAGTATTTATAATTGACTCTGCAATTATTAGTTGAATCGTGATCTGGGCTAACAATATTTATATAATCGAATGAAGGTTGTAATATTGTTATGATGACATAAATAACTGAAAGTAATTATCGTAGATAATTACAGGGTGTTTTTAAGATATATCTACTGAGTACAGATGAATTCTTGTACACCTTCCCTTTTTAGGAATTTTCCGACTACGGGGAGGGAAATTTGCAAGTCGTGCTACCAACCCATACTGTGTTGTAATCAATACAAAAAATTTATTTTATATACAAACTTCCTAAGCCTACGCAAATACATAAATAATATAAAATGTTCGTTTAACAACATTGTTTCGTAACACTTGTCACTCACTGTGTTTTCGGATTGTAAGCATATAATCTATTCTTATGTATTTCCTTGATTTTATTGTTTTCTATTCTGATTTTACAATTAACGTTATTTACTTCTGTTATCGTGAAAGGACCTACATAAAGACTATCAAACTTACCATTCTCTTCCCTTTTTACAAGGACTAGGTCTCCTATTTTAAAGTGTTGTGGTGTTGCTGTGAGCTTATTCTTTTCTTCTTGCCGCTCTTTTTTGTCTTCATTGCTTCTAGTGAGGTGACCTATCGTGTCTATGTACGCTGTGTCCTCTGGTTTCGAAGAAGTGTCCGATATCACGTCTTCTTTGACAAGTGTTCTATTCGGTTTGTTAATGTGACATTCATGGCATTGTTTAACGTATTTTCTTACGTCTTTTTCTAAATTTTTCCATCTAAATCTTGCTTTTAGCTTCTTTATTAGTCTATTTTTCTTTAAGTGTCCTCCGAACATCGGGTGATTATGGTATTCTTCTATTAATCTGTGTTTTTCTTTGTCATCTTTTATTGTTTCTGGTACTTCACATATGTATATTTCTATATTCTTCAATTTTTTATTTCCTTCTTTAATAAATTCATCAATTGTGCACATTTTAAAAATAATATCATTTACGTATATTTTTACTTTACGTACTGCATTCTCTACCGCCAGCTTATCAAGCTGTACCAACGCTTGGTTTAAATCGAAATGATTCAATCCTGTGGCTATGCTTTTGCTGCATTTTATTTTGTTTTTGGCCCTAATGCTCAGTCTTGGTGAGATTAGTTCTGCTCCAAAGGACAAAATTGGTAGTCTATGCGCCTCTGAATTATTTAGTACCTTCCTTACTGTCTGTTTGGTGGCTTCTGGCTGTAGTGCGAGTTCACTTTCAGCCTTTGTTTGTCTTGCTTCTTTCTCCTTTTCTTTTGCTTGAGCTCTTGTTATAGCTAGTATATGGGCGTTGTCTATGTATAGGTTTTTTAGTTGATGCAATGTTATTCTTGAAAGACTGTCTGCGTAGTTACTTTTCCCTGTTATATACTCTATTTCGAAGTCATATTCTTCTAGGTCTAATCTGATCCTCGTGAGTTTTGAGGTTGGTTCTTTCATTGCAAATAGGTGTGTCAAAGGTTTATGGTCTGTTTTTACTTTGAATGTTGGTGCTCCATATAGATAACATTTAAAATAATTAATTCCCCAATGAATCGCTAGTAATTCCCTTAACGATTATAGGTTTATTACATTCTCCTTTACTAAAACTTCTTGATGCATATGCTATAGGTAGGTCAATTCCGTTATAATCTTGACTTAGGATTGCTGAACAACTCTCATTGGATGCGTCTGTTGTTAAGATAAACTGTTTGTTGAAATCAGGATATTTTAAAATTGGTGGTTTCGTCAGAGATGCTTTAAGCTTTTTGAATGCTTTTTCACACTCCTCGGTCCACGAAAATTCTACTCCTTTCCTCGATAATTTGTTGAATGGTCTGCATATTTCCGCAAAATTTTTAATAAAACGTCTGTAATAGTTGCAAAATGCTACAAATCTCTTTGTTTCTTCCGCTGTCTGAGGTGTCGGATATTGTTCAATTACTGCATACTTCGCTTTGTCTGGTGATACTCCCTCTTGAGAAAGATCATGTCCTAAATATGTTACTTCCCTTCTAAAGAATTGACATTTTCCTGGGTTAAGTTTCAAATTTATTTTTCGACATGTCTCGAATGTCTTTTTCAGGTTGTCTAAGTGATGTTTTTCGGATATTCCAATTACTACGATATCGTCCATGTAAAGAAATGCTTTGTCTGGTGTTAATCCTGAAAATGCTATTGACATCATTCTTGAAAAGCTATTTGGGCTTACATTTAATCCAAAAGGTAATCTGGTAAATTAAAATGCTCCATTTTCTGTGCTGAACGATGTGTATTTTCTCGATGATTTTTCTAATGGTATCTGGTGAAAGCCTGACATTAAGTCTATAACTGAAAACCATTTTGTCATATAACCAGTTGTCTAAAATCTATGCATAATCTCCATGCTTTTCCTCCATCTATAGCTTTTTTCGGTACCAGTACTACTGGACTGTTGTACTCGGATATAGATGGTTCTATGATTCCTTGGTCTCTTAGGTTTTGTACTTGTCGATTTAATTCCTCTGTTTGCGCGTGAGGTGTCCTATAATTCTTGATATATATACCGGAGTTTGGTCTTTAACTCTTAGTTTTTGTTCGTAGAAATTGTTACAGGTTAACATATCATGCCTTAGGGCGAATATGTCCGAATATTCCTCGCATAACGATACTAAGTTGTCTCGTATGTATTCTGGTATGTCTAATTTCAGTGATTCTCGTAATTCTTTTTTTCTGTCCTTGCTGTCGTTGACTAGCCTATAGATATTGAATAGTTTAATATCCAACGTCCTGATTGTGCTTGCGTCTACATTTACTGTTTCGTACGTTGTGTTCAAAATTTTGATGTAAGGATTATTACTTGAAATAATTGCTCTTGCTATGAATATTCCTGGTTGTATTTCTTGCTGTTCTACTATCCTGTCTTTCTTTAACGTTTGAAAAATTTTTACGATTCTGTAAATTTCACATCTAGGCGGTATTATTATGGTGTCATTGTCTATATTATCCAGAATTTTCGTACTAATGTAACAATCGTTGTCCTCTTTAATGTCCATTTTAAGGTTTGCGTAATCTAGTATACATTGAAAGTTAGAAATAAAGTCTCTCCCAATGATTCCGTCTGTTGGAATTGGAAAGTTAGGTTCTACCAATTGAAAGATGTGTTCGAATCGAGTTCCTTTTACTTCGAGTGTTGTCTCAACTTCTCCCATTGTTTGCAACTCTCCTTTAGTGACTCCTTTTATTTTCGCCTTTGTGTTTGGTTTCACCTGTTCCTTCATAAAATCTTGTGAACATTTTAGTATTGAAATGTCAGCTCCTGTGTCTATGATAAAAGTGCTTGTGTTTTCAAGAATTCCTGTTTTCATTCGTACAAAGTTCGTTAGGTTTAGGTCGAAGTTGTAAATGTTATATTTTATTTCTGCCTGTGTGCTTCCAACTTCTTGTTCATTCAAAACCCCAACTGCTGGTTTTCTTGCTCTTCTTGACTGTCCTCTATTTCTAGTAACCTTACGTTCCTGTTACGTCCGCCTCTCTGGTTTCCTCTGTATGTTTGATTGTTAAATTGTCTGTATCCTCTGTTCGAATAATTTCGTTGATTGTCCGTTGCTTCTCCTTCGTTCCGTTGTCCGAAGTTATTTCTTCTTCCTCTGTCATATTTGTTATGGTATCCTCTTCTGTATTGCTGCTGTCCTCTCCTATTCTCGTAGTTTGTCCTATAATTTAAGACTCTTCCTTGTGCATTTTCTTCAGTCGTATCGATCGACAAAAATTTAGATACTACTTCCTGCGGTGATGTAAAGTTACCTGCTTCCAGTATTATCTTAGCTTTCTCTGCATTAGCGTTTCGTTTCATTGTTGTTACTACGGCTTCCGTCGTATATTTCTTTGCTAAGTCAAGTGGCATTCCTTCCGCTATGTATGCTACTTTTAATTGTTCTGCTAACTCTTCCACTTCAGATGCGTACGCTGCTGCATCTCTATGCCCTTGCCTTTTTTTGGCTAATTTGGCTATTAAATTCTTCGGATTATCACCTTTTAATTCTTTCTTTAGTGCTTCAGCTATCCGTGGAATTGTATCTTCTGTGGTTATTAGGTTCCTAGCCTTATTGGTGAGTCCCGTTTTTATTAGCGTTACAGCTGTGTCTTCATGACCTTCTGCCAATTTTCCAAGTAGTTCTAATGCGTCTAAAAATGGTTGTAATTTCCCTGCGCTTCCATCGAACTCGTTGGGCAATATCTTGCTTGCGATATTCAAAAATTCATTGATTGTCAAAGCCATGTTTAATATTGTTATATCTTGTTTTATTTCACCTTTTTCCTCTTTTATTTCGTCGTTAATTATTTCTTCTTCTCCTTCCTCGTCGCTTTTTCCTTCTTCTATTTCCTCATCGCTTTGTTCCTCTTCAACTTCCTTGTCGATTGGTTGATGTATTGAACTTGGAACCACTGTTCTCACATTTACTGCTTGAAATGATCGTATAACTTTGTCTCTGATTTTTCCAAAATATTTGTTGCACGATTCTCTTTGTTTGTCCGAAAGTGCTTCCCAGTTTTTCCTAGTCAATTGTGTGAACTTGTTATAAGCTTTAATTAGCTGTGTCGTTACTTCTTCCTTTATGTCCTTAGATTTCGGAACTTTTTTCTTTAAGACTCTTCTGCTTTGCCTGTCTATTTCTTGTGCAATTTCCTCAACTATTTTGACAAAATCTTCCCAAGTAACTTTGTTGCTACTCATTTATACATAATTTTTTTTTCTTTTTTTCAGCTTCTGCACTTCTTAGCGAAAATATAAATTCGATAGTCTTACGGTGTATATAGATATGTAGTATATAGATATATAGTAAAAAAATATAGAGATAAAATAATACGTCAATATATGGTAAAAATATGTAAAAATTGCAGTAGTAATAAAAATTCAAAAATAAATAACGTTATATTAACCCTTGTAAATAAGTAGTTAGAATAATAATTTAAATGTATTATGCATATAGCGTATATTTGTTATATATATCGTATATTTATTTTGATAGGTATATTTACGATAGCAAATATTAAAATCATAAAAAATTGCAAAAATGTACTAAAAATCAGTAGTCAAATAATAGATGAATAAAAGTAAGCAATGATAAAGTATACGTTGATAAATATGTAAAAATCATATAAAATTGTATCATTGCGTCCTATAATAACTTAATATGAGGGTAAAAAAAAATCTTTGTATATTGATAAATATTGGTAATAGAATAGAATAATTAAGTAAAAATAGGTAAACTTGAAACATATATTAATGTAATTAAGGTAGCACATCATGTTTATACTTTATACTTTATATTAATCAGGAAATACCATAAAAATAGCTAATATGGACTTACCACTTTTACGCGTCTTTGTTCGTATCACAAGTCCTCGCTGCACGTTCCATAGCATTGTCCATTTTCCATTGTCCCACGATGTTCCATCCCCATACCATTCCATTCAGCTCCATGTCGGCCTGATGTCTCCATCCATTTTACATACCACACTGTTGTCTAAGGTGGTCTAGGTGCCTGAACATTGACGTGTTTCTTCATACCTGTCCTGTTCACCAGTCCTGAGTTCTTCCCTGGTTCTGGATCGCCATATGACAGCCCTGGGCACTAAGGCTATCTTCTCCCGGTGAGGGTGGTTATCCCTTATCCGAGGGGTGGAATAATTGATACACTTACTTGTTGAGTTGGTTTATTTACACTCGCATTAGTATAAGCTGGTAGCACCGCACCCAAAGAACATCTCGTGTAGAAAGAGACACTATCTTTAATGTGGAAATATTACGTCTGATCACCAAAATAGAATGACGAATGTCTCATATAATATTATGAATTCCCTTGTTATAGTTTTACTGTTTATATTTTTAGAAATGCCTATTCAGCATCGACCATGAAAAGTATTTATAATTGACTCTGCAATTATTAGTTGAATCGTGATCTGGGCTAACAATATTTATATAATCGAATGAAGGTTGTAATATTGTTATGATGACATAAATAACTGAAAGTAATTATCGTAGATAATTACAGGGTGTTTTTAAGATATATCTACTGAGTACAGATGAATTCTTGTACAACGTGTTAATAGATTCTTACACACTGTAGAAGCAACAGTGAACTAAGCGGCAAAATTAAAGGTTAGGACACTATTGCATTCACATTTTCAATATATTTGTTAAGGGAACAAAAAATTATGTAGCGCCATCTAGCCAGTATAATAGAGGTAGGTTGTGTAGGCCACTGTTGATCCGAAAATCTAATGTTGCTGCTTTTATTGATATGTTAATCTAAAAATGATCAATTTGTTATTAGACCACTGTTTCTTTGATGGCCTCATTTATGAAGGCAAACGTATGGTCGAAGTGGAAATGGATAATGAGAAAAGGCTAAAGATGGAGTCAAAATACAAAAAAAAAGGAAAGAGGCGCCCAAGACAAAGATGGTTTGTTAGCGTACAAGAAGATCATATTAAATAGGAATTCACGACAGGAGAGAAAAGACAACAAGCAAATATAAATGGAAGAGAATATTATGGAACATGATTAGACTAAACGGCACCTAAATAAATGGACAATGAGTATATTTTTAAAATACGTAATAATATAGTATGATAACGGATAACAAAAACGATTTACAGAATGTAATGTAACGCCTTAATGAACGCTGTCATGAGTACTACGGACTGAAGATGAATTTAAAGAAAACTAAATGCATAATCATAACTTAATTAGCACATGCAAACATACAATTGTCTACTGAGGATACTGCAATTGGGAGTGTGAATAACTACAAATACTTAGGAATATGGATAACATCAAATGTAGACCAAACCAAAGAAATTAAGATACGTACTGAAATCCATCATTCATTAAACTTAAAAAGTTTCTGTGTTCTCGGGATATAAGGTTAGAACTTCGCCTAATGAGGCTTCGGTGTTACGTGTTCTCTACTCTTTTTATGGCTTGGAAGCATGGACCTTAAAACAAGTCCATCTGAATAAGTGGGCCGCCTTTGAAATTTGGTGTTACAGAAGAATCCTACGAATATCATGGATTAAAAGAATGTTAAAAGTGGAAGTAACTAGAAGAATAGGAAATGAAGCGGAAATAATATTAACCATCAAAAGACAAAAACTTGAGTACTTCGGATATGTGATGAGAGGGCAAAATACTCATTATTACAACTTATTATGCAAGGCATAATCCCAGGAAAGCGAAATGTGGGAAGACGAATAACACCCTGGCTTAAGAACTTAAGGGAATGGTTCGAATGCAGAAGTTAAGAGCTATTTAGAGCGGCAGTCAACAGGGTCCGCATTGAAGAAGAAGATGGAACTTAAAGAAGAATAATGATTTAGTTGTATGTTATAGTTTAGGATTAGCTGTTGAACATTAAAATTTCCTATTTATTATTGTCTGTAATTACCTGAATATCCACAAAAGAAAAATGCAAATATTTGTTTGTCTTTGACTTTGCCAATCTCATCTCCGATATGGTCTTTCTTTTTGGCAGAAAAATGACACAACCATCTCCCTTTAAAACTTAAATCTGCAATA
Source organism: Diabrotica virgifera virgifera (assembly GCF_917563875.1). Lineage (NCBI taxonomy): Eukaryota > Metazoa > Arthropoda > Insecta > Coleoptera > Chrysomelidae > Diabrotica > Diabrotica virgifera. The sequence continues at coordinate 86,378,011 of NC_065446.1, read as the reverse complement.
TCTTTCCCCATGTTCCGTAAAGTGACAAAAGCCTATCTATCTAAAAGACTATATGTATTAATCAGTAGAAGAGTTCCTTAATCAGTAACAAAGAAGTTACAGTACCTTTTTTTACAAATAAAGTGTTTTTATCTATATTTGGGTGTCATATACAGCAGCTTAAACTTATTAGTTCCTAAAGTTGTATGCAATTTGCAATTTATTGAAATTTTGCAATAAATCGTTTTTGATTGATTTCATTTTATTTTATTCTGTCATGTTCACCTTATGGTGGTTTGGTTTTAAAATCCTTAGGGATCCGGGCAGCCTGCGTGGGCTATAGGAATTAGTCGTCTAAGTTTGAGCTGGTGCTTTCTTAATGATACATCCACCTAGATTATTTAAGACTTTTTCTACATCTCAGTCACCTCCATTGTGACCTCTTTTTAAACTTACACAAATTCCAACAGCCACCAATAAGTTAAATAAATTCGATAACTTTAAATCAACACAAAATTTCTTTTTTAAATCTTAGGTCTTTTGACAACAAGATTTGTTTACTGAATTTAGTTTTCAAATACAAACATTTGTTTAATGTGGTTTGCCTAACCACCCACACTGACAATATACGTGAATTCATTTTTAACTACAACACCTAGGGCCGGTTGTTCAAACGCTAATCAACAATGATCACTATCAAATATTTAATTACTGTCACAACTGTCAATGTCAACTTTGATTGGGTTGCTGAAAACATAATTGATTATAATTTTGAGATTAGTTAATCAATTAACATAACAATTATTAACATAATTGATTAACTAATTTCATAATTGTAATCAATAATTATGTTTTTAGCAGCCCAATCAAAGTTGACATTGACAGTTGTGACAGTAATTAAATATTTGATAATGATAATTTTTGATTAGCGTTCGAACAACCGTCCCTAAGGGCCGGTTGTTCGAACGCTAATCAAACATGATCATCATCAAATATTTAATTTCTGGCACCAACTGTCAATGTCAACTTTGTTTGGGCTGCTGAAAACATAATTATGGATTACAATTATGAAATTAGTTAATCAATTATGTTAATAATTGTAATGTTAATTGATTAACTAATCTCATAATTATAATCAATTATGTTTTCAGCAACCCAATCAAAGTTGATATTGACAGTTGGTGACAGTAATTAAATATTTGATAGTGATCATTGTTGATTAGCGTTCGAACAACCGGCCCTTAATTTATTATATTTTAAATGATTATTTTTCACAACGGAGTGAGTGTTGTTACATCATTTCTTATTTTAACCAGCTGTACATCATAGTCTTTAAATACGACAGGTTAATTTTTCAACTTCCTGTGGAACTGTCAATTCTGTCATGTCATAGTTCAGGAGTCTCCATCTATTTCATTGTCACTTGCTGCCATACTGCCACTATGTGAACAGGTCCAACTATAGCTTAAATGTTACCTGGGGCGTATTAATGAAATATTTCTAAAATCCATGCTTAAGTTAGCATTTTTAACCGATGTTTCCTTGACGGATCACTTGTAAAGGCCTATGACCCACATATTTTTGTAAAAATATATCTCGGTGGTTAGCATGTAAATTTCACGTGAGTGTAACCTACAACTAATTGTAATCGTAGTCAAAATTTCAAAATCTTTGCATTATTTTACCAGGTTATATTCATTTTAGGTAAGCGCTGATGATGATTGGTCAACCAATCGAAAACTAGTTCTGTGATGTAGCCCTTTTTAAGGATTTTAATTACAGTAGGAAAAATGAAAGAATACCCATGGACGAACATACAAAACACGCTGTATTTTCCTGTCAAGGTGTAATACAAAAAATTGGCCAGCGCAAGTACATGTACTAATTATTGTTACATGTACTTGCACTGGACAATTTTCTTTGTGACACAGTGACAGGAAAATACAGGGTGTTTTATATGTTCGTTCATGGGTATTCTATCATTTTTCCGACTGTATATACCTTTTATAAAGAATTTTATTGTTTTTTGTACTACATGGTATACAGCAGGGGTGGGTAAACTTTTTTTAGTAAGGGCCACAAAATGTTTTTGGTTTATTACCGACGGCCGCAATATTAAATTTGTTACTTAACATGTTCGAATTTTTAACTCTTTACTAATTTTGTTTAAGGGGGGGGGTGGAGGATATGGTTTGAAATCAACGTTTCAAGCACATTTTTGTGAATTTTGTTTGAAACTATGGTAGAATTATTTTATTTTTAAATTAAATAAACATATTCGGTACAATTCAAAGAATATTCAAAAAATATTCTATTGAAAAATAAGTTAACGGTGTCAAATTTTTACAGACACGTCCAAAAAAAAAAGGATTTTGCAGTAGACATCAATAAAAAATTCAAAAATATTTTATTAGTTTATGAGTTTATCGAGGTAACGCTGTTTTTTTAGTTTTTTTAGTCTTAATGATTTTTGAGTTTTTGATACCACTCAGAAGTCAAAATAAGAAATTTTTTTGTAAAAAAGGGTGCAAAACAAACTTATTTGTTATTGTTAAAGAAAAATATCTCGACAGCATTACCTCACGAAATGTCTAAAAAAATCTATAAAAAATTTCAGGTGGATTTATCAAGTAGCTTATGAGTTGCAATGTCCACCGCCTTTGAAAAAAACAGAAGTGATGAACACCTAAATATGGTTTTGAATCGTTTTGTATGTTTTTATTTTTATAAGGATTTCCGAAGTGGAAATCGAAACGTCAAATAAATTTTATTTCAAACATAAATTGTGGTTTATTTTCTGGTTGAATGTAGACTGGTACCGAATCAATTTGAACTGAAAAATGATTTCATAGAAGTGGCAATGAAAAATTTATCTTCAAAATCTTTGAAACAATTTTCAAATTCCGTCAGAAAGTTACAAAGTTTTTCTTCATAAATTTTAAACTTACTTTATGGTACATTATTTAATGATTTTAATGAGCGAAATAATTGGAAGAATTCTTGCTTTTTTGTATGATCAATGAATAGTTTGAGTTTCATTTTAAAAGTTTCATTTTGCGTTCAAAACTTATAAATTTAGCAAATTTGTCGCAGTTTTTCATTTCCAAAAATAAAGCAACTTCCTGCCCTAATTCGCAGCATATTTTAAGAACCTCTTCTAAACTTAACCATCGAATATGATTGTGGTATAAGGCATCAGTATGTTCTGTTTCTATAACTCTCCAAAAATGCTATGCATGCACGATGATTTATTCTTCTTGAACGAATAAAACCAAAAATATTAGCTATAATTGAAATGACATGTCTACTTGCAAAACAATTTTGCACAATACCTGCTGATGGATTATGCAGTGACGAAATAATAAATCATGTTCTGGAGATTGTTCATGAACGTAATCTTTAAGTTTACAATATTTGCTCCTCTTTTTGGTGCTCCATCAGGTGTTACACTTACTAGGTGGTTACGAGTTAGTTTAAAAATTTCCAAATATTTTCTGACTACTTCAAAAATATCGTTTCCATTTGTTGAAATTTCATGGATTTTATTGAGAGAGCCGACAAAACTGTGCCGGAAACCCAAATAATTGTTCGCGTTATTTTGAAAATTTGCGCAAAACTCACCCGCTGCGAAAGTGTTAATAGCTGTGTTATCTATATTTAATTATTAATATCAGCAATAATAATTTTAAAAAATCTGCAAATGAAAATAATTAACTTTTTTTTGCGGGCCGCAAAAAAATGTCTAAAGGGCCGCATGCGACCCACGGGCCGCAACTTGCCCACACCTGGTATACAGCCAAATACAGGAAAACTTTTTCCTTGTGGATTTTTTTAAATTATATTGGTTATTGTTTTTTCTCTGACTCTTGTAAGCGTTGTCCATAAAATTGTAAAATTTTTACTGACCATAAGGCATATTTCAATTATATTTTAACATGCAACATTAAAAATATCACGAAAAATGTCTTTCAGTGTACAGTCATTTTCTTGCTAAAGCAGGGCCTTCAATGATTAATGTGGCCTTTACCTAGCTTTAATGAGTGCTGAATGCCCCAAGTTGTTCTAGATAATTGATACCTTTGCCTTTATGGAACTAAAGAATCCTATTAATAATCGAAAATATCATTTTTCTGTAATTATAGGGAAGCTTACGGCAATTGAGGGCTACGAGGAAAAGATTTTTCGAATAACACACATTAGGAGTAGACGAAAGTGGTAAAAAGATGAAAAATACTGTCATTATTGTCTCGGATATAAATTCTAAGAAAGTCCTGGTCAGATTCGTAAGAATGCTTGCTGGCTTTTATTTATTGGTTAGGTAACATGAACGAGAGCAAAAAAATACTCTGAAGATATTATGATATTTTACGAAACAGATTACGAAATAATGACGATATTAAAAGAAAAACTGTATAAGGTTTAGATGCAAAATTATAAATACAAATAATTTTTGTATTTTTCTTATAAAGAGTGAGATTTGAGATTTATAATATGGAACGCCTCAATGATCTCGGAAACGGCTTGCACAATTTTTATAGGTTTTTAGTCCATTCAAATGTTACATTTTTTAGGCCATAGCTTGCGTTTTTTAGAGGACGCAATTTTAATTTTGATGTGTAGGGGGAGTCAGTAGCAGCTTAAATTCAAGTTTGTGGGGTCGCCACCCTTGTTCCCCGGCCGCCATCTTGGAAAAAGGGGTGCAAAGGGTTTTCGCGCTGTATCTCGTAAACTAGCAATCCTGTACATAAAATGTAGCAAATTAAATTTTCTACAACTTTATTTCTATTACTTTTTATCGTTAAGTGGCCAACAAAAAGTTGTAAACAAAAATAAGTGAAAATTTTGTAACAAGTTCCATTTTGTAGAGTATAACTTTTTTTTGGTTAATTTTACAATAAAAGCTCATTACAGCAATTTTATAGCGGGCTTTTCAACGAACAATTTCTACTATAAAGTTGTTTAATTTTATTTATTGAACTAGGTTTTACAGCGCTCCAAACTTGATCAGATTCTCGAATGGTCATAGGGATACAATAAAAACAAATCGTTAGGCATACTTTTCTATCTATATATTTTTTTTATTTATACAATTTATTATGACCTTAACATTCCTATGCTATTTTTAAACTGTTTTTAACCTTTTTATTTACCACCTATCAGGTAGAGTCTGGAGACGCGTTGTTTTTATGTGGTATCACCAGTAAGACTAATCCACTCGCAATTTCTAAATAAAATAATATTATTTATAATGTATATTCAAGCCTCACAAGACCTGCAACACCATCTGGACATACTCAGTGAATGGTACACAAAATGGCGAACCAAAGTAAATAAAACAAAATCATCTCAAATAACGTTTACAAACCGCCACAACACATGCCCACCTGTAAGAATGGAAAATGTACGAATACCAACAGTAACAGACGCTAAATACCTTGGCCTCCATCTTGACCAACGTCTTACTTGGAAAAAACATATACAGACTAAAAGAAGACAACTAGACTTAAAATTTCGGCAAATGTATTGGCTCCTTGGACGCAGATCAAAACTCAACATCCAAAACAAAATTCTTCTGTACAAAGCAATACTCAAACCTATTTGGTACTACGGACTACACCTCTGGGGCTGTGCAAAGTCAACATCACTGAATATCATCCAAAGATTTCAGTCTAAAGTTCTAAGATCAATAGTGGATGCACCATGGTATGTAACTAATCAAACACTTCACGAAGACTTAAATATACCTTTCATAAGAGAAGAAATCCATCGAGCCTCGGTATGTAACTAATCAAACACTTCACGAAGACTTAAATATACCTTTCATCAGAGAAGAAATCCATCGAGCCTCGGAATCACAAAACGAGCGTACCATTCACCATGACAATGAGTTAGTAAGGGAATTATTCCATAATGGCCCTGCCACAAGGAGACTAGATAGAACCTGGCCTCAGGACCTATTTTAAAACTTAAACATAAATAGAATAACGTAGAATGAAGTAAACACTTCTGTTGTATGTATGTATATGAATTTAATAAAATTCTTAAAATTTATCCACAAGGGAGTGGAAGTACAAAACATTTTCGGTCAAACTGACCATCATCAGTGTAAATCTGGAAATAAGTGAACCACTTAGATTGAAATGCAAAAGGGTGAAATTTTGACAGTTAAAAAAAGAAAATGTGGTTACTTTTACACTGGACGTAAGTAACCACATTTTCTTTTTTTAAGTGTCAAAATTTCACCCTTTTGCATTTCAATCTAAGTGGCAGTGGCGGCTCGTGGCTTTAGGGACAGGGTCGGCAAGGTTTTGTCTCCAAAGGCTTCAATTTCATAGGAGATCTTTGGTTTTTGTTTTTTTTTTTATTTTTTTTTTGTTTTTTTTTTGTTTTTTCCTATAAATTTAGAAACTATACCTGTTTATAAATTAACTCTAGTCTATGTTGTATCGAAGTAGCAAAATGGGTTATAACGTAATTGTAAAATTTATTATTGTTTTGGAGGGATTTTAAAAGTTTTTTTTTCTATCGACATTTGAGACAAGTTTGATATTCTCTCCTGTTTCATGGTGTTTCGACAATACGTTTTGACTCTTTTGACACAAGAGAAATCCCGTTCATTTGAGACAGAATTTGCCCACATTTGAGCACAATAATTTATTAATTTCGGGAACAGTTTGTTGTACCTAATGAATTGCAGTATATAAAATTATACATAGTCTGTAACTTATCCCACCTTCCGAAAATATTTGGATCAGAATATAAAACTGTTAATCCATTTTCTTATTTTATTTGATTAAAAAATTATGGATAATTTTTAATGAACTTGTCTAATAGATACGCTGTGTGTAAGAGACTTTTCAAATTAATGATCCTATAGCCATGCACTCGCACCCGTTTGCAATTGTGTGAATTCTTATTATAAAGCCCGGCACGGCATGCCGTCCCCAGATCTACGATTTGCTTATAATAAGAAGCTACGGAATATTAGCCGATAGGCAACCAATTATACATTCCCTGTATTTATTTGAATGGCAAGTACGGCAGCGGGTACCTCTGCCGAGCGGTGATCTGCAAACGGCAGAAAGGCACGTACGTAGCCACGTATTGCCTTGCTAGCGAGCCCGGGATAAAATTATGAAATAGGTAAGTAGTTTTACGTCGTTTAATTATTATTGATATTGTAATTCTTTTAAGTTGTTAGGAATTACCATTTAGGGAACAGGATGTATCGGGGCATTCTTTAAATTAAGTTAATTATAGAGAACAAATAAAATTGTTTAACAAATACGATCTGGAATTTTCTAATTTATTTTCTGACTCGAAGAATATAGCGGCGTACCTAAAACAGCACAGAATGAAAGAATCAATTGGTAGTTACATTTTGATCCTTTTCGGTAGAAGTAGACGAAACTTCTGATAGAGGTAACATGTCATTCACAAGTATCAATAATTGTTCTTCGATACGCGTTACGTCTAATATTTATGAGAGGTTGTTAGGTTTTCAGATGTGAGTAGAAGCCATAAGACATAATATATTTTTGGTGTTTTAATTTAAGGGACAGATTAAAATTTTTTGATATCAAAAATAAATTGGTAAGGCAAATTTATGACGGGGCTGTCTTGATGTCCAGTGAATTGTATGGTCTCCGGACAAAAGTTAAAACAATTGCACCAAGCAAAACTATTATTTACTCGCTGTTATAAGTCATTGACCTCTTTGATTATTCAAAATTTAAAAGTTACGCCAAAGAATTTTCAAAATATCTATTAGACAAGTTCATTAAAAATTATCCGTCATTTTTTAATCAAATAAAATAAGAAAATAGATTAACAGTTTTATATTCTGATCCAAATATTTTCGGAAGGTGGGATAAGTTACAGACTATGTATAATTTTATATACTGCAACTCATTAGGTACAACAAACTGTTCCCGAAATTAATAAATTATTGTGCTCAAATGTGGGCAAATTCTGTCTCAAATGAACGGGATTTCTCTTGTGTCAAAAGAGTCAAAACGTATTGTCGAAACACCATGAAACAGGAGAGAATATCAAACTTGTCTCAAATGTCGATAGAAAAAAACTTTTAAAATCCCTCCAAAACAATAATAAATTTTACAATTACGTTATAACCCATTTTGCTACTTCGATACAACATAGACTAGAGTTAATTTATAAACAGGTATAGTTTCTAAATTTATAGGAGAAAACAAAAAAAAAACAAAAAAAAAACAAAAAAAAATAAAAAAAAAACAAAAACCAAAGATCTCCTATGAAATTGGAGCCTTTGGAGACAAAACCTTGCCGACTCTGTCCCTAAAACATGGAACAAATTTACTTAATACATAAATAAACCTAATTTACCTAATAAACATAATTACATAAAAAAATGTTAATTGAAGCTGTCAGTCAGACGGCTCAGTGGACAGAGGCGCACTCGATCGACAAATCTAGAAGATATACGATCGAAGTTCGAGGTAATTTAAAAAATAGGAAGACCAACATCGTATATAAAATTCTATATAGAACCTACGACTTGGTCTGGAATAAATTGGTGCCTGATCCACGCACTTCCACAGTTTCTTTTGCATCTGCAAAATATTAATTTCATAAGCTCTTCTTCTTCTTCTTCAGGTGCCATCTCCGCTACGGAGGTTGGCAATCATCAGAGCTATTTTAAATTTTGAGGCAGTAGCTCTAAATAGTTGTTTTGAGCTGCATCCAAACCATTCTCTCAGGTTCTTCAGCCATGAAATTCGTCTTCTGCCGATGCTTCTTCTGCCATCTATCTTTCCCTGCATTATGAGTCGCAGGATGCCATACTTCTCGCCCCGCATCACATGTCCGAGGTACTGTAGTTTTCTTTCTTTAATTGTAAGTTCAACTTCCTTCTCTTTACCTATTCTTCTCAGTACTTCATTGTTCGTAACTCTATCTACCCAGGAAACCCTCATAATTTTTCTATACGTCCACATTTCAAAGGCGTTAAGTCGTCTCATTGTCTCTACATTTAACGTCCATGATTCCAGTCCATAGTATAGTACACTATACGTAACATTTTGTTAGGCGTACTTTAAGAGCTAATGTTAAATCTTTGCTACATAGGACCTTTTTCATTTTCATAAAATTAGAACGTGCTTTCTCGATTCTGACTTTGATTTCTGCAGTGTAGTCATTATTTTCGGTTATAAGTGTCCCTAGGTAAGTGTAATTTTTTACTCTTTCGATCTGCTGGCCCTCTACTATCAAGATTTCGTTAGTATTATGGTTGTTTTTACTAATTTTCATAAACTTTGTCTTTTTGATATTGAGAGTCCGTACTCTCTACTACACCTTACTATTTTACTCATAAGTATTTGCAGTTCTTGTAAATTATCGGCTATTATTACTGTATCATCTGCATATCTGATGTTGTTAACTAAGACTCCATTTACTCTTATGCCGACTGTTTCATCTTCCAGAGTTTCTCGCATTACCTCTTCAGAATAAGCGTTAAATAATAGAGGTGATAGTATGCAGCCTTGCCTGACTCCTCTCTTTATGTCCATTTCTTCAGATGTTTCTGTTTCAATTCTTACTATTGCTCGCTGATTGTAATAGAGATGTGTTATTAGTCTTAAATCTCTTTCATCTAGGTTTTTAGTTTTTAGAATTTCCATGAGTCGGTCATGTTTTACTTTATCAAACGCTTTATTGTAGTCTATAAAACAGACGTAAAGAGAACGGTTAACATCCAAACATCTCTGTGTCAGCACGTTGAAGGAGAATAATGCCTCTCTGGTGCCCATTCCATTGCGGAACCCATATTGAGTGTCACTAATATCCAGCTCCAGTTTAGAGTGTATTCTGGCGTGGATAATTTTCAGCAGAATTTTCAAGGTATGTGATATTAAGCTTATGGTTCGGTAGTCACTGCTTTCTTTGGCATTCACTTTTTTTGGCAAACACACAAATGCTGATGTCAACATTTCTCTAGGGATGATTCCCGTAGTATAGATAGCGTTGAACAGTTCTACTATTATGTCCAGGTTTTTCTCGTTGACCAACTTTATCAGCTCGCTAGGTAATTCATCTGGACCAGCAGATTTATTGGTTTTCATAGAGTTTATTGCCTGACTAACCTCTGATTTGGTTATCTCTGGGCCTACATCTCCGGTTTGGCTATCTACAGATGTACTAGCTTCTCTCTGGTCATGAAATAGTTCCTCGATGTACTCTTTCCATCGTCGTAGTTTTCGTTCTGTCTCCATTATAATATTTCCGTTTTTGTCGAGCAATATATTTGAGGTTCTTCTGTTTCCTATTCCGGCTAGTTCTTTGACTTTTTTATGTAGGTTGAAGTTGTCATATCTGTTTTGAAGTTTTTCTATTCCTTTACATTTTTCAGAGAAGTAGGTTTCTTTAGCCTCCCTAATTTTTCTTCTTATTTGGTTTTGAAGCTGTTTATAGCGAGTCTTATTAATTGTTTTGTTTTGTTTTGTTTTGTTTTGTCATAATCTCGGGGGGTGCTAAAGACTTGGAAATTTGGAATGGTATCCAAAATTTTCCATGCTTTTTCCAGGATCACAATGTTTACCGAGCCATGACTGAATTTGGTGATAGACTTGGACACTGTGGAAACGAAACGGGCTGCAGTTCTTACTTTAATGTCCCGCAGAGCTTCCTTACAAACAAAACAATCACTCATGATGCACGCTTAAAAAAAGTCAAAACGCTGATTACAGAAATACAAATTTTACCCATAAAACTCTCAATAGTTTTATCGATAAAACTCAAAATACTTTTTAAAATTTTGTAGCACAATATGTAGCACAACTATCACTGCCAAAATAAGTAGAAGGGAACCGACAGCTTTGCCACCTAGCATAGGTAGGAAATAATAATGCTACAAGAGCATAGGAATGTTAAGATCATAATACATTGTATGATTAAAAAAATACAGGGTGATTCATTAAGAATGTCCAATCTCTAAGTTGTAGATTCTAGATCTCCAAATATTAAGATTCAACCCAAATCACTTATATAAAAAGTGACTCCTTTCTGAGGTACAGTGTGATTTATTTAAAAATTCAAAAACTATTTGTACACAGTACTTTAAAACTATTTGACATAACCTTGTCATACTTGGCAGAAAATGTAGGTACTGTACTGTACACCCTACCAAATTAACATAAATAAATGTTTCTGGCTACTACCAGATCGGTACGACAGGGGACAGTGAATGGTTGACCCTTCCCAAATTCTACGCCACTGGCGGAATTGCCATTTTGGCACAGTTTTTAGCGGGCTCAGTACTCTCTATGTAAATAATATACTCTTCACTAATAACGATAAAGTCATTATTTTTCGAGATATTTGAAGTTAAACATATAACGGCACAGCTATTTTGATTAATGTATTGTGCCGCTTAATTTTGAACTTCAAATATCTCGAAAACTAATTATTTTATCGTTAAGAATTAATAGTATACTTCAGGTCCTCGGTAATAATATATATATTTCATTCTGCGTTTAAATTTTTCAAAAATACTCATTAGTATTCTCAGTATTCGAAAAAAATGAATACATTTAAAAATCATATGACCGAAATTTTACCAATATATTTTTGTAATCAATATTTCAAAGCTGTTAAAATAAGGTGTCACATGATGTACTTTCCCAATTGAAAAATCAAATTTATAACACTGTCATCTGAAGACGGATCGCGTAATGTTCGATACATTGATTTATCCACAGAGAACGGCAGTTCTCACCAGTGGCGCACAGCATCCCTACATCCGACACTATATATACACGAAATTTTCGATTTTCTAAACCTGACTGAATTGAAAATTGGGCCAAATTCCATCTTAAAGTTTAGGAAAATACTCGTCCATCCATATGTTACTTCTCCGTTTTGGTCCAAGGGTGTGGATGTTACGGCCCTTCCCATTTAAAGCCTTTTTTTCGTTCTCGTCCCCAAAACTCCCAAAAATTTCAAAAATTTAAGCCCGACCTTTACGGCTTCTGATAGCACAGATCATTACCTTTCCAACGCATGTTTAATTTTGAAAATCGGTTATACCATTCAAAAGTTATCGAGTTCAGAAATATGACTCAATTTTTATTTAAAAAATGGAAAATGTTTGTGGATATGTATGTATGTATGTATATGTATGTGGAAAAGTTAAACCGATCTGATTTTTTTTTCTGTGTTTCAAGAGGGTGTGAGGGCCGATTCAGAACCGGTCTAATTTTTGACTTCTGACTACCCGTAAGTCAGCTAGAGGGCTAGGTAGATACAAAATAGCATATTTTTTGGGCGTATATATCTTAGGTTGAAGAAAAGAGAGGAAAACCACAAATACACTAAATTAATAGGGTTGAGTTAAGATTTCAAATGGCGCCTAATTGATCAAGCTGAGATATACACACTGCTCACCATAACCAAAAAACTGAAAAATTAAACTTTGAGAATTTTGGTTTTTCGACAATTACTCAAAATTTCAACCTACGAATTGCGCCAATAACTGAGCGTTTGTAGAAGGACTCAGGACGCGTCTAACGGTGTATGCCTTATATCTGGGAAAATTCGAATTTTTAAGTTATACGCTTCATAAGTATGATCAAATATATTTCTTATGGGAAAAACGGTTTTTCAAGCTCAATAATTCCTGTAATACTTTCAGTTATCATACTCAATTTGGATGCATCAAATACTACTTGTCAATACGTTTCAAATTCATGTTTAGTGATCAACATCAGGTAAGCCGTTCAGAAGTTATAGAGCTCCAAAAGTATAATTAGTCCAGGAACTGAAATTTTTCACTTCGCAATTTTTACAGAATGGATAGATTTGCTTGAAAATTTGACAATAAGTAGTGGATAGTCCAAGGATAAAAATCTATATGATACCGAAAGACGCTTTGACTATGGGGTGGTTGCCACCTCATCTCGAAGGTGGAATTTTTTTTTATATTTTGACCGCAAATGCTGGTAAAAATATTAATTATAAGCAAAAAATGTTCATTATACATTTTTTTGATAAAATTAATAGTTTTCGATTTATTAGTTAGCGAAGCTGTTAGTTTTATATCGAAAATATTACCAGATAACGGCAGTTCTCGCCAGTGGCGCAGAAATACAACCCCCTACACGCGACACTATTACATATATACACGAAATTTTCAATTTTCTAAATCTGACTGAATTGAAAATTGTGCCAACTCCCATCTTCAAGTTCAGAAAAAGACTCACCCATTCATATGTCAACCATCCATTTTGGTCCAAGGGTGTCGATTTTACGGCCCTTCCTATTTAGAGTCTGTTTTTCGTTCTGGTCCCCAAAACTCCCAAAAACTTCGAAAATTTAAGTCCGACCTTTGCGGCTTCTAACAGTACTGATCATTACCTTTCCAACGCATGTCTAATTTTGAACATTACCAGAGAACGGCAGTTCTCGCCAGTGGCGCACACCCACACCCCCCTACACGCGACACTATACAGCGTGTCTACTTAAGTTGGAAACATATGGGAAACTTTTTTTGTTATGCATTTTACGAAAAAAAGTTATTCTTTATAAAAAGTTCTGCATGCTCTAAAACCTAAGATTCAATCATCAGATATCAAATTTTCTCAATATTATACGAGGTATGTAAAAAAATATGAACTTCGTTCAGGAGTAAAGTACCTTTATTTCTCTCAATATCGAAAATTCTTATTATGAAAAGTTGTTTGGAAATATAAACTAAGATCAAATATGCAATTACACGGTTCTAATTGGAAAAAAATATTTTCCAAATTTTTCTCAAATTTATTGATACTAACTTCGTTTTTATTTATTACACATACGATAACTCTTTTATTATTACTTTTACGAAAAAAAAGTATTCTTTATAAAAAGCTCTGTATGTCCTAAGGCCGAAAATGCAACCATCAGATATATCACATTTTATTAATTTTATACGAGGTATGTCAAAAAATATGAATTTCATTCAAGAGTAAAGTACCTTTATTTTTCACAATATTGAAAACGGCTATTAAAAAAGTTGTTTAGAATTAAAAACTATGTTTCGATATGCAATAACATCCTTCTAATTGAATATTGTGAAATATAAAGGTACTATAATCTTGAGCGAATTTCATATTTTTTGACACACCTCGTATAAAATTAATAAAAGTTGATATATCATGGTTGTGTCTTAGATTTTGGACCATGCAAAGCTTTTTATGAAGAATAACTTTTTGTCATAAAATGAATAATAAACGAGTTATCATATTTTTAATAATTAAAAACGATGTTGGGTATCCATAACTTTGAGAATTTTTTTTTCCAATTAGAAGCATGTAGTTGCATATTTGATCTTAGTTTTTAATTCCAAACAACTTTTTATCATAAGAATTTTCGATATTGAGAGAAATAAAGGTACTTTATCCTTGACCGAAATTCATATTTTTTGACATACCTCGTATAATATTGAGAAAATTTGATATCTGATGATTGAATATTAGGTTTTGGGACATGCAGAACTTTTTATAAAGAATAACTTTTTTTCGTAAAATTAATAATAAAAAAGTTTCCCATATGTCTCCAACTTAAGTAGACACGCTGTATATTTACAAAATTTTCGATTTTCTAAATCTGACTGAATTGAAAATTGGGCCAACTCCCATCTTAAAGTTCAGAAAAAGACTCACCCATTTATATGTCAACCATCGATTTTGGTCCAAGGGTGTAGATTTTACGGCCCTTCCTATTTAGGGTCTGTTTTTCGTTCTCGTCCCCTAAACTCCCAAAAAGTTTAAAAATTTAAGTCAAACCTTTGCGGCTTCTAATAAAACTGATCATTACCTTTCCAACGCATGTCTAATTTTGAAAATCGGTTATACCATTCAAAAGTTATAGAGCTTAGAAATGTGAATTTTTATTTAAAAAAGGGAAAATGTGGATATGTATGTATGTGTGTTTGAAAGTTAAACCGATTTGATATTTTTTCTCTGTGTTTAAAGAGGGGGTCAGGGCCGATTTAGAACCGGTGTAGTTTGTGACTTTTGACCACCCATAAGCCATCTATAGGACATGGTAGGTACAAAACGACATATTTTTTGGGGAATATATTCGGATCAAGAAGAGACAGGAGAACCGCAAATACATCAAATCAATAGTGTTGACTTAAGCTTTCAAATGGTGTTTAAGCCGTCAGGATCAGATATACACACAGCTCAGTATAGCCGAAAAACTGAAAAACTAAACTTTGAAAATTTTGGTTTTTCGACAATTACTCAACATTTCAACCTACGAATTGCGCCACTAACCGAGCGTTTGTAGAGGGACTCAAGACGAATCTAACGGTGTATACCTCATATCCGGGAAAATTGGAATTTTTAGGTTATAGGCTTCATAAATATAATAAAATCTATTGTTTCTCAAGCTCAATAATTCCTGTAATAGCTTCAGTTATCATACTTGACCTTAGATCCATCAGATACTACTGGTCAATACGTTTCAAACTCATGTTTACTGATCAAAATCGGTTAAGCCGTTTAGAAGTTATTAAGCTACAAAAGTATAATCCAATTAACGATTATTCCCAAAATGGTTTATGTAGTTGTAGTGGTTGCGACGCTAAATTTGATCTGGCAACGGGCAATCTGACTTCATTTACCGGCCCTCTCAATATTTTTTTTCAATCTATTTCGAATAGAAAAAAATTTAGTGTACATTCGATGGACACTAGATCATTTGGGAGATAATGCAACAAAGGTGACCATTTATAAAGCTTGACGTGTAATAGATGAACATTGCATGCAACTTCATACATTTAATTTATAAATAACTTTGAAAAACTCCTGATACAAGAATAAAAAACCGCTAAACGCCGTAAAAATGAGTGGCGCATAAAATATTCCAGCTACAAAAGATCTGATATGAATGTTACGTGGCGCGAAAATGGATTTTCATTTGATGCAAAACAAAATTCTAGTTTTATTTTAAAATATTTTTCCATAATATTTGCTAAATTTGAAGTAAACGCGCCACAAAAGAGTTTCAAAATTCAAACTGTATCAAAGTTACTCTTTTGTGGCGCGTTTACTTCAAATTTAGCAAATATTATGGAAAAATCTTTTAAAATAAAACTAGAATTTTGTTTTGCATGAAATGAAAATCCATTTTCGCGCCACGTAACATTCATATCAGATCTTTTGTAGCTGGAATATTTTATGCGCCACTCATTTTTACGGCGTTTAGCGGTTTTTTATTCTTGTATAATATACGAGTACTATGATTATTTTAAATCTGGACCTGTCCGAGCGTTTTGCTTGTGTGCTAAAAATAAATAAGTTAATATGGGGGTAACATTTATTCCAGCGCACTGTATAACATGGTTTTGGTACGTTATTGGTAAAATTTTGATAAAGTCCAAATACATGGAGATACTTATTAAAATAAAATAAAAAAAGAAGCGGGGCGTGCTCTTCTCTCGACTTGACAAGCAAAATTATAGAAAAATCGCGTGTTTCCAGCATCAACCAGACTATACTCGTTATCTAATAATTTTGCAGCCGGGAATTTTTCTCCACTTTGCTTAGGCAGACGTAAAGCTCAGGTGAATGAGACTTCGAGCATAATGGTAGCACACTTTGTTTGATTTATTAAATTAATTACAGTCATAAGAGAAATTTAAGTGTTCGGAAAAAGAGTTTCTATAAAAGTTTGAAGTGTTTTTATTTAAGGAAGGCGTTGGTTATATTGAACTTTATATAACAATAAATTTTGCAAGATTGTTTCAAAGCTATGTATTATATTAAAAGAGCATTCTTCAAAAAACTTATCATTTAGATTACTGATTAGGATTTTTAATTCTTCAGTAAAAATTTTGACTAAAATATCTTCTTCATTCCAGTGATTGGGAATTTGTTGGCTATTCCGGTATCAACCTGCGCTCTATCTTCTCAAGGAGCGTCATATACTTCTTATTTTCTGTTTGTAACTTACTATATGTTTACTAAGCAGATCTTTATCCAATCTGTTTATATATTGTTCCCATTTTGTTCGTCATTCTTTTATTTTCCCATTAATCTCAATCTATAATCTTGTAATGCCTTTCAGTTTTCTCAGCAAACTCATTGTTTCGAATATATAATGTCTCTCATTATTGTGATTAATGTCACTATCTTTTTTGAAACTTGTCTAGTACCAAAGAACAACACAAGTATACTTTTGAAATACTTGTTTTTCTTCCTTCTTGTATGTAGGCTTTAAAGCCTGTTTCTTTGTCAATATTAGTCTCCTAAATTGTTTAAATTATCGCACCATCTTTTTCTTGGTCTGCCAATATTTCTTCGTCCATTTGGTGACTTATCTCGTGCTATTCGTACTATCCTATTCTCTGTCATTGTACTAATTCCACTCCTGTTTGCGTTTTGTCACCCATCCATTTATGTCTTCTACATTGCATGATCTTCTTATGTTTTCGCTTCTCTCCCTATCCAACAGACTTTTCCCTGATATTCGTCGAAGTACTTTCATTTCTGTTGTTTCTAGTAGTCGTCTAGTTTTAGATATGTCAGGTCTTGTCTCCGCCGTGTATGTCAATATAGGTCTAATTGCTGCTTTATAGATTCTTGTTTTTGTGTCTTGTCTTAAGTGTTTGTTCTTCCAGATTGTGTCATCAAGAGATCCCGCCGCTTTACTTGCTTTTAAGCTTTGTTGTCGTACTTCCTCTTCAACATCTCCGTAACTGGTTATATATATTCCCAGATATCTAAACCTTGCTTCCTGCTTTATTATTTTCCCATTAATTTCGATTTTACATCGTAGTGGGTGTTTTTAGATGTTGTTATACATTTGTTTTTTTTTCTGCTGGTAGTATCATTTCAAATACCAGAACACAGAAATATATGATCGACCACATTCTTTCAAAGAGAGAACTATTTTCTTCTTTCCAAATTTTGGATTGGAAAAGGGCACTAATATAAGCAGAGATAGGAAGCAATCATAAGCGAGTATATAGGGTCAGGCAGATAAAGAGCCTATTAGAAATATCTCGAGAACTAAAGGTAATAGAATCATGAAAATTGGAATACTGGAGTTTTGAGGTGTGAACTATTTAATGGAAATATTTTGGTCTCTTTGCTACTTCCAGTTAT
Organism: Diabrotica virgifera virgifera; assembly: GCF_917563875.1. Classification (NCBI taxonomy): domain Eukaryota; kingdom Metazoa; phylum Arthropoda; class Insecta; order Coleoptera; family Chrysomelidae; genus Diabrotica; species Diabrotica virgifera. The sequence continues at coordinate 86,359,904 of NC_065446.1, read as the reverse complement.
ACCGGAAGTTGATTATAGCTTGGTTTTTTAAACGAGATACCCTGTATATCTTTCCATTTTTGGATTCTCCTCGGTGTCTTCTTTCTTAAAGTGTGAAGTTTTGTAATATTATACAGGGTAGTTTAAAAGATAGTTTTAATAAATTTTGTAACAAACTTCACACCCCGTAGAACTGTACTAATTTGATATAAAGAACTACATTTAAAAAGACTAAGTTTTCACTCTAATGGCATATAAAACAGGTACCTTAAGCTAGCATGGCCACATGAGCAAATCCCAATTTAACCTATGCCATAATTTTTCACCAATTTTTCACTAATTTATTACCACCCTAATAATTTTTCACCCCTTAACCCCACTTCAGGAGAGATGTCACGCTAGCTTAATATTCAAGCTAGCAAAATTCTCGATAAAACGGCATTGCATGAGCGGAATCCAATTTAACATATGCAATAATTTTTCACCCATGTTAAACTAATTTATTACCACCCTAATAATTTTTCACCCCTTAACCCCGCTTCAGGAGAGATGTCACGCTAGCTTAACATTCAAGCTAGCAAAATTCTCGATAAAACGGCATTGCATAAGCGGAATCAAATTTAACCTATGCAATAATTTTTCACCCATGTTAAACTAATTTATTACCACCCTAATAATTTTTCACCCCTTAACCCCGCTTCAGGAGAGATGTCACGCTAGCTTAATATTCAAGCTAGCAAAATTCTCGATAAAACGGCATTGCATGAGCGGAATCCAATTGAACCTATCCTATAATTTTTCACCCATGTTAAACTAATTTATTACCACCCTAATAATTTTTCACCCCTTAACCCCGCTTCAGGAGAGATGTCACGCTAGCTTAATATTCAAGCTAGCAAAATTCTCGATAAAACGGCATTGCATAAGCGGAATCCAATTTAACATATGCAATAATTTTTCACCCATGTTAAACTAATTTATTACCACCCTAATAATTTTTCACCCCTTAACCCCGCTTCAGGAGAGATGTCACGCTAGCTTAACATTCAAGCTAGCAAAATTCTCGATAAAACGGCATTGCATAAGCGGAATCAAATTTAACCTATGCAATAATTTTTCACCCATGTTAAACTAATTTATTACCATCCTAATAATTTTTCACCCCTTCACCCCGCTTCAGGAGAGATGTCACGCTAGCTTAATATTCAAGCTAGCAAAATTCTCGATAAAACGGCATTGCATGAGCGGAATCCAATTGAACCTATGCTATAATTTTTCACCCATGTTAAACTAATTTATTACCACCCTAATAATTTTTCACCCCTTAACCCCGCTTCAGGAGAGATGTCACGCTAGCTTAATATTCAAGCTAGCAAAATTCTCGATAAAACGGCATTGCATGAGCGGAATCAAATTTAACCTATACTATAATTTTTCACCTATGTTAAACTAATTTATTACCACCCTAATAATTTTTCACCCCTTAACCCCGCTTCAGGAGAGATGTCACGCTAGCTTAATATTCAAGCTAGCAAAATTCTCGATAAAACGGCATTGCATAAGCGGAATCCAATTTAACCTATGCAATAATTTTTCACCCATATTAAACTAATTTATTACCACCCTAATAATTTTTCACCCCTTCACCCCGCTTCAGGAGAGATGTCACGCTAGCTTAATATTCAAGCTAGCAAAATTCTCGATAAAACGGCATTGCATGAGCAAAATCCAATTTAACCTATGCAATAATTTTTCACCCATGTTAAACTAATTTATTACCACCCTAATAATTTTTCACCCCTTAACCCCGCTTCAGGAGAGATGTCAGGCTAGCTTAATATTCAAGCTAGCAACATTCTCGATAAAACGGCATTGCATGAGCGGAATTCAACTTAACCTATACAATAATTTTTCACCCATGTTAAGCTAATTTATTACCACCCTAATAATTTTTCACCCCTTAACCCCACTTCAGGAGAGATGTCAGGCTAGCTTAATATTCAAGCTAGCAAAATTCTCGATAAAACGGCATTGCATGAGCGGAATCCAATTGAACCTATGCAATAATTTTTCACCCATGTTAAACTAATTTATTACCACCCTAATAATTTTTCACCTCTTAACCCCACTCCAGGGGAGATGTTCCCCTAGATTAATATTCAAGCCAGCAGAATTCCAAAAAATGGCACCTCGTGAGCGGAATTGTTTATATTAGGTATTATTACTAAAGACCGGATTATATGTTTTTTGCATATCGATAACCATCAAAGATACAATCAAACGCTTCAGGATGTGGACGAATTATGATAATTAAAGGCGTTTGATACTAATTTAATTTTACATATTTAGAATATTTTCGGTTTTTTAACATATTTTGATGGTTTGAACATATTTTCGACCGTTTGACATATTTTGGCATATTTTTAACATATTTTGGCATATTTTTAACATATTTTGGCATATTTTGATATATTTTTGGCTGTAAATAGCTTGACACAGTTAACCATGTAACAATGGTTAGGTTTATAAATGATGCATTCATGAACTTTTTCCTTCCCGACATTGTTCCAGCTAACAAAATCTTGCTATGGTTTCCGATGCTGCCTCATACATGGTCAAATCTGGCCAACAACTAAAAGTTTTATATCCCAATTTAATTCATGTGACGTGTTTGGCGCATGGTTTAGACAGAGTGGCGGAAGAAATTCGAAATTAATTTCCTACATTTAATAGTTTAATTAGCAACGTAAAGAAAATATTTTTAAAATCGCCTTTAAGGATTCAGATATATAAAGAAAAATTACCAAATACTCCTTTGCCACCGGAGCCTATAATCACAAGTTGGGGAACATATTTAAAAGCTGCCTGTTTTTATGCGGTTACATTTTCTCCCTATAAAAGAACTAATTTTATGTTTTGAAGAAACTAATATTGGTGCGATTTCAAAATGCAAATCAATTTTAGAAAACAGATCACTGCACAATGAGCTTTGTTTTATTAAATCGAATTATGAATTTTTTTATATATATATATATATATATATATATATATATATATATATATATATATATATATAATCTTTAGACCTTCTACCCTCTCGGGTGTAGGTAGAATTTTTTTATAAAACCATCCTCAATCTTGAAACTGAATCGTTTCCACTACAAGAGTCCCTTAATTTAATTCAGAAATTTAAGGAAAACGCTGAAGAAGTTTCTGGAAAAATTGGACAATCAATAAATAAAAAATGGATTGAAACTTTATAGAAAAATAGTGATTTCAAATTATTATTACAGGAAGCAAACCAAATTATTTGTGGCGATTTTATGTCAATACCAATTTAAATGCGGAGATTGTTAATGTTATAAAATTTGCTCCAATCACATCACTTGATGTTGAACAAAGATTTTCAACATACAAGTTACTACTAACGGATAGGCGACATAATTTTACTATTGAAAATATTTAAAAACATTTGATTGTGAATTGTTTTTATAAGAAGGAATAAAATGTAGAAACGTAAGTAATAGTAATAGGTACTAGATAGGTATACATTCGTATATTTAGGTTAATTTTGTCAATATATGTACTTACCGTTATTTAATAAAACTTTTATACATTTTTTAATGCACATTTTCTTGTTACTTTAAAATGTTTTTCACATATTCCCCATATTTGGAACATATTTTAAACTTTTAGGGAATATTTTCAACATATTTTACTCATATTTCAGACATATATATGCACATATTTCAGTCAAAACAGGAATATATAATCCGGTCTTTAATTATTACTGATGAAAGAAATTGTCTTTAACAGCATTGTGTTTTGTAAATAATATTTGCTATTTTAGTGGCCGATGGTATGTTAGTGATAAGCCCTTGAAAAACGTCAGCCTCACCACCCAAAATCATCATCACCTCCACTTTTCACCCTCCGTAACTCCGGAACCGTTGATTTTATAACAATTATGTATAGGACCTTTTTTTATGAAATTTTGTTAAATTTTATGTAGAACATTTTTGTATAGAACATTGTTTATCCTAAATCATAGATTTAGAAATATTGACGAAAAACGTAAAAAACTACTAATTTACCGACTTCTCCCCCATCTCTCCCATCTCTCCCCGCCCCCCAAACCGGACGCTCAAAATGAACAATATATGGACCATATAGAACAATTTGGTATAATTTTTTAAAATAAGGACACAAACAGTTTTTTTCCATAAGTGGTTTCCACACATTATAATTTCAAAATTTCACCCTGTATTATTCATAATATACCATACATGATGTAGTTCGATGAAATCAGGTTGATAAGCAACTTTTAAAAATATAAAAATATATAGGGTGTTTAATAAAAATAAAGCTTATGGACTATGCTAGACTTGCGTGAATCACCCTGTACAATCAAATTTAGGTTTAAAAAGCGTATATTTATATTTAAAAATGGACGGGTCTTGGCGTTTTTTAAAATTGTTTAAAACAAGGACAGAAATAATTTTGTTCCATAAGTGCCTTCCACCCTATACAGGGTGAGTCATGAGTAGGGAGCGGATTTTATGCTAAATGCATATTGCATGCATATTTCGCATATTTGAGAACTTTACTAAATTTTGCATATTTTTAAAGAAACATGCATATTTTTAAAGAAACATGCAAATTTTGAGCCTATTTAAAAACATTTAAGTCCAAAAAAAATAAAAAAAATTTTTTAATTCAACACAAAATATTTCCCCGCACAGGCTGTCGTATGTATATATTAAGGGCTTAATGTGAAACAATGACAAGCCACACATGATTTCAAAACAAGTTAGTATTATTCTTGGTTAAAGTAATAGTATAACAAGCCACTAACAAATTATCTCAGCCCTTCGTTAATAGATGGCCCGATAAATCTATGGTCACACTATTGCATAGGTCTAGTTTGTCTCTAGTATCTACTCGACATGACAAGCCACATCAAAATGGCGAACATGGGCGGAAGCAATTCGGATAATTATTGAGTTCTGATGATTCTAACAAGAAAAATAGTAAAGTTGACTTGACATTCGATGACAGTGACCGTAACCCTGACTATGTACAATCTAGAAGTGACTCAAGTAATGAAAATACAGCGATATGTAATTTTTTCCTAAATGTGACCTGTCACATTATTACCATTCAAGATTAATGTAGTGGCTTATGACGTGGTTTGTTATATTATTGCATTTGGTTGTAGGATAATGAACAAGGTCCGTCAATAAAAAGGACAAAACCAAACACACCCGTCAAAAATTCCAACAAGTTGATGGAGACAAAGAAATAAACACTGTTTAACACGTATAGGGTTGAAACCACCACGAACTCAGTCAATAATAGAAAATTATGAATCTACATATATATGAAAAATTTGGGTATTTATTATTAATGGAATAATGTAACATGCCACATTTATTTTAAATAAATGCTGTTTTTTCTCGAGTTTCAAGTAATTTTATTAATATTGTTGTCAACTATGATCTCATAGGGCATGATGCATCGAAATATCTAAACTAAAACAATAAAAGTTGTTACTGGATTTTTTAATATTATTTTTAACATTCAAAGTCAAATATCTCATTTTTACCTTTTTGAGGCTTGTCATTGTTTCACATTAAGCCCTTCATATATATTATATATTAATTCGAGAACTACCTGAAGAGAGACGGCTCATTCACTGCCTTTAATTTTTTCTTAGAAAATACCCGATCTTTACACAAAGTAGGTACTTATTAGTGCTTATCGTACGCCGTTATAAAATGATTTTAGGTTGTAGTGATGAAGGATGGTTTACCCGGAAATCCGAATTTTATTTACTTTTATTATATTTAGTAGGTACCTATAATTATTCTGGTAATTCTTTTAAATCCTCTATTGTTAAGAGAATTTACACCATAGTTTTACGAATTTCTAACGGAAATTAACAAGTTATTTTAAATACGCCCCAATTACTTCTATTGATGTTGAAAGTAGTTTTTCAAGCTATAAAAATATTTTATCTGATCAAATAATATGTTTCCTCGTAAAGAATTTGGAAAAACAAATTGTAGTGAATTATAATCGAAGATAATTTATAGTGATATTGTTGTTTTATTTTAAATAGGTAACTATTGGTAGCAGTTTTTGTAAAAACTGTGAATAAATTGCATATATAAAAAAATTTTCCCATAAAAAATACGTAAAATTATAAAAAAATTATTTTATTTGAAAGATAATAAATAAGATTGCCACCCCCCCTATAAAAGGATCCCCTAGAATAGAATAGAACAGAAAACTTGTGGTTTCTTGAAATGCGCATTTTTTGAATTTTTGTGCATATCTTGCACATATTTCGTAATTTTTTACCGCATATATATGCGCAAATTTCATCAAAATTGATCGAATATAAATCCGCTCCCTAGTCATGAGGAACTGTACATGCTCTCACCTCGTATAGAGGCTCCTATGAGGAATAACAAATGACCTAATAAAAAGTGTCTGCTTTCATTGTGTAATAATATACAGGGCGAGTTTCGCATTTTGACAGAAATTTGTATTCGTCATAATTTTTGAACGGTCAGATCGATGTGTCTCTTATTTTGGTCAATCGTTACACTATTACCATCTAATCAACTGATTTATTCAAACTGGAAAAAAATCAGGCCCGGATTTAAAAAATTAGTTCGTTTTGGTCTTAGAAAAAATTTCACCCTGTATACGCTTTTTAAAAACTCTAATATGAATTTTACAAATTAGACAAATAGGCAATTAAAATGGCATATTTATTTTTTCCCCACACGATTACTTAATTTTTTATTAAAAAATCAAATTTGTGAAAATCAGAATTTTAACCCAAAAATGAAAAAAATATATCACGGTTAATTCGCTACAACTTTGTTCCATTTTAATATTTTTTTTCTAAAATTTTTACAGCACATATCTCTTACCATTGTGAAGATTATGAAAATTGTTATAGACTTTTAGTCTTCTTCTCGTAAAAGTTATGAATTTTTAAAAATAAAAGGTGCAGATTCATGAATTGCAAAGTTAAATCGCAAAAATTAAGTGAAAAAATTTAAAATTTATCTATTTGATCACGTCTTTGTTAAACTATAGAGTCTAAAGAGAAGTGTTATGGGGAGTTTTAAATCTAGACGTGTTATAGAAAAAAAATGGTAAAACTTTTAATTTTAAGAAAAACGCTGTTTAATTTTTTTTTATTTTTATGGTAAAATTGCGATGTTGACGAATTTGATTTTTTTTAATAAAAAATTAAGTAATCGTGTGGGGAAAAAATAAATATGCAATTTTAATTGCCTAATTGTCTAATTTGTAAATTTTTTTCTAAGACCCAAACGAACTTATTTTTTAAAGCCGGACCCGATTTTTTCTAGTTTGAATAATCAGTTGATTGGGTGGTAACATAAATTAAATATTTATTTAAAAAAAATTAATTTTTGTAATAAAAGTTAATTTTTTTAAATCTATGGTTCACTTTACCAAACTTTTAATTCATAGTCAAATTTGATTTTTTTATAAAAATTTATGTAATCGTGTGGGGAAAAAATAAATATGCCATTTTAATTGCCTATTTGTCTAATTTGTAAAACTTATATTAGAGTTTTCAAAAAGCGTATACAGGGTGAAATTTTTTCTAAGACCCAAACGAACTAATTTTTTAAAGCCGAACCTGATTTTTTTCTAGTTTGAATAAATCAGTTGATTAGGTGGTAATAGTGTAACGATTGACCAAAATAAGAGACACATCGATCTGACCGTTCAAAAATTATGACGAATACAAATTTCTGTCAAAATGCAAAACTCGCCCTGTATATTATTAAACAATGAGAGCAGATACTTTTTAATGGTCATTTCTTATACCCCATAGGGGCCTCTATACGAGGTAGGAGTACAGTTCCTCATGACTCATCCTGTATATAATAATATTAGATTAATATTATATTAAGATTTTAAAACAAGAGTCGGCAGAATTTTGCTAAGAATATCCTAAGTGGTTTTTAGAATATCATAAGAATGAAACGTTTATTGGTGTTTATCTCGATATGTATACAATGTGACATTTATTGTTTTCCCCCTGTAATCTATAACTTAGCCTACTCAAGTCAAAATATGAACTACTTAGCAGTACAAATTAATAATTAAGCATTTATACATTAGAATGCAAAAATATTTGCATTCAGCTAACGCGAATGTGTAGCTTGTGGAATGTTTCCCATTCAGTGTGGTTTTGGTTGTAAAATTATGAGGTTGGTTAACATTAAGTAAAAACTTACCAGAGCCCTTTCTTATTTTACTTATAAATATAGTAGGTATAGTGAAATGTACTACATATTTTATTTGTAAATAAGCCACAATTCAAATTAAAAATGACATTTATTGATGTTTCGGCTTCCACTTCGGAAGTCGTCATTGAAATACAAAATATTAATAAATTAAAAATAGTTTGTTTGTGTTGCTTAGTAAAAAAATTCTTTTAAAAATTTAATTTAATCTGGCTTAAACTATAGTATATATTTCTCAATACAATAGTAAATTTTTTTCAAAAAGATTCCACAAAGAAACAGCTTCAGAATAATATAAAGTACAGTAAAATTGTAAAAAATTATTTTTTTGTCCTTAAATCTTAACTTTCCTGTACTAACGTGGTTAGAAATTATTCAGAGAAGTAAATAAATTTTCATACAGACAATCCACTTACTACAACAATAGTAATAGATACAATAGGTAAACATCTGGGTGGTGGTTTTATCACTTTGAAATGCGAAAAGAATAGTATCATAAAATGCATTATTATCGGTACCCTATTATAAAAATTAAGTAATAAATGTTCCAAAGGGCTGTGTTAGCTATATTCAAAATTACATACTTGTTAATTTAAAAATTATTTTACTTTTATACTTATATATCACAGTTCACTGTCAATTGACATAACGTAGATATATTATACCTATTCGTGTTTTATTCATTATTAATGATAAAATCTAAAAATCAGTTTTTTAGACTGATCTTTTAAAAAATATTAAGAGATGACAATTATTGAGTCCTATAACAATAATAATTACAAGAATAAAAAACCGCTAAACGCCGTAAAAATGAGTGGCGCATACAATATTCCAGCTACAAAAGATCTGATATGAATATTACGTGGCGGGACAATATATTTTCATTTTGATGCAAAACAAAATTCTAGTTTTATTTTAAAAGATTTTTCCACAATATTTGCTCAATTTGAAGTAAAACGCGTCACAAAAGACTAACTTTGATACAGTTTGAATTTTGAAACTCTATTGTGGCGCGTTTACTTCAAATTTAGCAAATATTATGGAAAAATCTTTTAAAATAAAACTAGAATTTTGTTTTGCATCGAAATGAAAATACATTGTCGCGCCACGTAATATTCATATCAGATCTTTTGCAGCTGGAATATTGTATGCGCCACTCATTTTTACGGCGTTTATCGTTTATTCTTGTATTGGGAGTTTTTTAAAGTTATTTATAAATTAAATGTATGAAGTTGAATGCAATGTTTCTCGATTACACGTTAAGCTTTATAAATGGTCTACTTTGTCGCATTACCTCCCAAATGACCTAGTGTCCATCGAATGTACACTCAATTCTTTTCTATTCGAAATAGATTGAAAAAAAATATTGGGATGGCTGGCAAAATAAACTCTGATTGCCCGTTGCCAGATCAAATTTAGCGTCGTAATCACTACAACTACATAAACCATTTCGAGAATAATCGTTAACTGGATTATACTTCTGTAGCTCAATAACTTTTAAACGGTTTAACCGATTTTGATCACTAAACATAGTGATCGTATTGAAACGTATTGAAAAGTAGTATCTGATGCATCTAAGGTCAAGTATGCTAACTGATTACAGGAATTATTGAGCTAGAAACCCGTTTTTTCCCATAGATAATAGATTTGGTCATACTTATAAAGCCTGTAACTTAAAAAAAAATAACTTAAAAATCCAAAATTTTCAAAGTTTAGTTTTTCAGTTTTTCGGCTATAATACTGAGCCGCGTGTATGTCTGATCCTGACGGCTTACACACCATTTGAAAGCTTAAATCAACACTATTGATTTGGTGTATTTGCGGTTCTCCTGTATATTCTTGAACCGAAGATATATACCCCCAAAAAACATACCGTTTTGTACCTACCAAGTCCTATAACTGGCTTATGGGTGGTCAAAAATCACAAACTACACCGGTTCTGAATCGGCCCTAACCCCCTCTTCAAACACAGAAAAAAAATTCAGATCGGTTTAACTTATCCACACACATACATACATACATACATAGATACATACAGTTAAGTCCACGAGTCTTTACCCGTGCGTCATCATTTAAAGCCTACGAAATAAGTTGATGATAAGTCGGAAATTGAAATTTACTAAACGCAAGAGCAAGGGACAGTAAGTAGCTACTGCTCCTATTACGGGTTAAAATTTGAGTTATCAAATATGTGTTTTATCTCGCCAGGTTTTAATGACACATGGGTAAAGATTCGTGGTCTCAACTGTACATATCCACAAACATTTTCCCTTTTTTAATTAGAAATTGAGTCATATGTCTGAGCTCGGTAACTTTTAAATGGTATAACCGATTTTCAAAATTAGACATGCGTTGGAAAGGCAATGATTAGTACTATTAGAAGCCGCAAAGCTAGCTTGAATATTAAGCTAGCGTGACATCTCTCCTGAAGTGGGGTTAAGGGGTGAAAAATTATTAGGGTGGTAATAAATTAGTTTAACATGGGTGAAAAATTATTGCATAGGTTAAATTGGATTCCGCTTATGCAATGCCGTTCTATCGAGAATTTTGCTAGCTTGAGTATTAAGCTAGCTTGACATCTCTCCTGAAGCGGGGTGAAGGGGTGAAAAATTATTAGGGTGGTAATAAATTAGTTTAACATGGGTGAAAAATTATTGCATAGGTTAAATTGGATTCCGCTCATGCAATGCCGTTTTATCGAGAATTTTGCTAGCTTGGATATTAAGCTAGCGTGACATATCTCCTGAAGCGGGGTTAAGGGGTGAAAAATTATTAGGGTGGTAATAAATTAGTTTAACATGGGTGAAAAATTATTGCATAGGTTAAATTTAATTCCCCTAATGCAATGCCGTTTTATCGAGAATTTTGCTAGCTTGAATATTAAGCTAGCGTGACATCTCTCCTGAAGCGGGGTTAAGGGGTGAAAAATTATTAGGGTGGTAATAAATTAGCTTAATACGGGTGAAAAATGATTGCATAGGTTAAATTTGATTCCGGTCATGCAATGCCGTTTTATCGAGAATTTTGCTAGCTTGAATGTTAAGCTAGTTTGACATCTCTCCTGAAGCGGGGTTAAGAGGTGAAAAATTATTAGGGTGGTAATAAATTAGTTTAACATGGGTGAAAAATTATTGCATAGGTTAAATTTGATTCGGCTCATGCAATGCCGTTTTATCGAGAATTTTGCTAGCTTGAATATTAAGCTAGCGTGATATCTCTCCCGAAGCGGGGTTAAGGGGTGAAAAATTATTAGGGTGGTAATAAATTAGCTTAACATGGGTGAAAAATTATTGCATAGGTTAATTTTGATTACGCTCATGCAATGCCGTTTTATCGAGAATTTTGCTAGCTTGAATATTAAGCTAGCGTGACATCTCTCCTGAAGCGGGGTTAAGGGGTGAAAAATTATTAGGGTGATAATAAATTAGTTTGACATGGTTGAAAAATTATTGCATAGGTTAAATTGGATTCCGCTCATGCAATGCCGTTTTATCGAGAATTTTGCTAGCTTGAATATTAAGCTAGCGTGACATCTCTCCTGAAGTTAGGTTAGGGGGTGAAAAATAATTATGGTGGTAATAAATTAGTTTAACATGGGTGAAAAATTATTGCATAGGTTAAATTGGATTCCGCTCATGCAATGTCGTTTTATCGAGAATTTTGCTAGCTTGAATATTAAGCTAGCGTGACATCTCTCCTGAACCGGGGTTAAGGGGTGAAAAATTATTAGGGTGGTAATAAATTAGCTTAATACGGGTGAAAAATTATTGCATAGGTTAAATTGGATTCCGCTCATGCAATGCCGTTTTATCGAGAATTTTGCTAGCTTGAATATTAAGCTAGCGTGACATATCTCCTGAAGCGGGGTTAAGGGGTGAAAAATTATTAGGATGGTAATAAGTTAGTTTAATATGGGTGAAAAATTATTGCATAGGTTAAATTTGGTTCCGCGCATGCAATGGCGTTTTATCGAGAATTTTGCTAGCTTGAATGTTAAGCTAGCGTGACATCTCTCCTGATGCGAGGTTAAGGGGTGAAAAATTATTAGGGTGGTAATAAATTAGTTTAATATGGGTGAAAAATTATTGCATAAGTTACATTGGATTCCGCTCATGCAATGCCGTTTTATCGAGAATTTTGCTAGCTTGAATATTAAGCTAGCGTGACATCTCTCCTGAAGTGGGATTAAGGGGTGAAAAATTATTAGGGTGGTAATAAATTAGTGAAAAATTGGTGAAAAATTATGGCATAGGTTAAATTGGGTTTTGCTCATGTGGCCATGCTAGCTTAAGGTACCTATATAAAACAACATAATGCTATTCTACACCCCACCAGAATGAAAACAATGGGAACCTTCTCTGGTTACACCTCCGAGGCTTCTACAATTTGCAAGCCATACGGATGCTGAGACTAAGGAAGATGAGGGAATTCTACAATTTACAATTCACGTCCCATCTGCTCAGCGCGGTAAAGTTCCAACGAGAAAGTACATTTAAGTTCAAGTGATTTCTAATGTAGTCTACTATTACTAAAAATTATTAATATAGCGAAATTTTTAATTTTACTATACAGCGTTGGTCGAAACTCGGAATCAGTATTTTCTGAGTTTTCTCCAATGGAACACCCTGTATTTTAGTAATTTTCATCTGCAATTCCCTGATAGACGAAAACCAAAAAGAGAAACTTTTCAAAGTTTACAAGAATAGTTTCGACGTAGTAGATACTTAGATTACGAGAACATTCATGCTAAGATGCAGATTCTCAGAGACACTAACGATTACATTTAATTCATTTTAATCATTTACAATAGTTTTGTTCGATCAGATTTCTCGTAATCTAAATGTCCAGGCCGTTGGAACTGCTCTAGTAAATTTTGAAAAGTTTCTCTTTATGGTTGTCATCTATCATGGAATTGCTGATGATAAATTCTTATTGTTAGCACATTATTTTTAGCACATGCAATTATAGTAGCACATCTTTGTTATACTCTCCTAGAACAAAAAAACATCTTAATTAGTTCCTCATTAGAAAAAGTCATATTAGTGATGGTAGCAAAGCAACTGGAACTACGAAAATAGTAGAGGTTTTAAGCAAAGCAAATGTTTACGCATATTTAGTGTCAAAGTCATAGCCAACTAGATATAATATTGTGTTTTTATTAATATTGAACGCACCAACAATCTTAACTACGTAGGTATTTGAATATATCAACCAGTATTAATAAATTAAGGGTCAGTCGAGATTAATATGTGTTTATTTTCGAAAAATTATTTATGATTGAATATTTTCACAGCAAACCTAATAAAATTTCACGTAATTTTTGTTGCAATTAATGTTTGGCTTAAAGAATTACGAATAATTCACAAATTAAAGCAGATACGTATAGGGAATGCTTAAGAAATAAAAACGTATGATAAAATGTCATTTCAATACAACACTAAAATACAGGGTGTTCCATTTAACAAAACTCAGAAAATACTCATTCCAAGTTTCGACCAACCCTGTATACTAAAATTAAATATCTCGCTATATTAATACTTTTTAACAATAGTAGACTATATTAAAAATCATTTGAACATAAATAGAGTTTTTGATGCCAAATCAGTACAATTCTACAGGGGGTGAATATTGCTATGAAATTAATCAAAAAACGTAATTATATTTTAAACTGCCCTGTATAATATTGCAAATCCTCATATTTTAAGAAAGAAGACATCGAGGGAAATTCAAAAGTGTAAAAATATACAGGGTGTCCCATTAAAAAAACGAATTTACAATCAACTTCCGGTATAACCGGAAGTAGCAAAGAGACCAAAATATTTTCATTAAATAGTTCACACCTAAAAACCCCCGTATTCCAATTTGCATGATTCTCTTACCTTTAGTTCTCGAGATATTTCTAATAGGCCCTTTATCTGCCTCACCCTGTATATATATTAATACCAAAAAATAATTCGCAAAATTAAATTCCGACAGAGGGCGCTCAAAATTTCAAAGATGGACGATAACTCGAGGAAAACAATTCATTTTGTCATTTGATCTCACAGTTCTAAAACGTTAAATTAAAATCATTTACACGAGTGTTTTGCCAAAGTAACCACTAAGTTTTGCCACTAAGACATCTTATAAGTTAAAGACGACTCAAAATTATGTTTCATCTGTATGCATTCATTAAAATTTGATACTAACTACTGATTTGTTTTTACCTTTTTTTTCATAAAAAATCTGGCCCCCGATAATCACACAGCGTTTTAAAAATTATTGATCTATCTTAAAATTTCTAATTTTGTTTTTAATTTAGTTAATAGGTACACTACAATTTATTTTACATTAACAGATAACAATTTTTAATTAAATAAAAACTGCAAACTAAAACCCGTTGTCCTAGGTGAACGACAAACGCGACAACGCGACACGACGCGACGCGACGCGAAAATATCAAGTAATGGTTGTATTTGTGTATGGCCTACGTTTTCGGTTTAATCAGTCTACGACAAGACGCGACCATTGATTATAAATATTCCTGTACTTATTAATCAATGACGCGACGAAGTGCGAACTTGATTTGTTCGCGACGAGACACGACAGAGTGTGACGCCCCATTGCTTTTTTCAATTCAAATTATGCTACGCAATAGTTTATTAAATAAATAAAAACTAATAATAACTATGTAGTACCAGTGTTTTTTCATTAACATACCTTAAAGTCAGTAACAGCCTCTCCTCAATAGAATTTGGTTTTTGAAAATTACTTATTGATAGTTATTGATAGCTCAGTTATTAATACTGAGTTTAACAGCTGCAATGATATAATCGAAAGTGAATAAGCCACAATACTCTTTAAACCAACGTGGATTATTTCATTAATTTCGGATATAAATGATTAAACTCTCCAAATTTACTCGTTCTAAATATATGACATTTGTTGTCTTTCTTTTTCGTTTATGGAATTTTTTAGCTAAGTATTTAAAATATGAATTTTCTAGTAACACTGCCGTATACTTCCCCACACTTAAGAATAGGAATGAATAATTGACATCGTCACGTTTGTCCTGGTTTGAGTGATGGAAAGCGACGCGATGCGACGCTACATAAGCCACACGTCGCGTGAATTACTGGTCGCATCGCATCGCAACGCATCGCATCGCGTCGCGTCGTTTTCCGTCGCTCACCTAGGACAACGGGTAAGCAGGTGAATTTATTTTATAAAACTTGTGTTTTGGAAATTATGATGTGGTCGGGGTATTTTGTATAACAATGTACATTCCATGTACAGAATATATTATACTACATTTCATTTATTTATTTAATTTTGCAGTGGCTTAAACATTAAAAAATACTACGTTTAATACAAACGTTAAATTAACAAAATATGTTATTTGGCATTAGTTAGTTTACGTCATTACGTAGAGTATAATAGGAATGAATACTGAGGAACACTGCAATAGTTTTTTAAGTCGAATTCATTTTTAATTACAACATAAACTGACTGCAAATATGTACACGATTTAATGACAAAGTCAACGTTTTCCTAGAGTTGATGCTTTTCAAATTTGCCACCAGGCGTCGCCCACTTTTCGGTTTCTCGCCAATAGCAGACAAATGCAGTAACAATTGTATCATCCAAAATGCTAGAGTCGCGAAGAACTGGGCAAAACTTAAAAAACATATCTTTTAGACGCAGCTATGGACAACAGAAAGTTAAATAAAAGCAATTTTCTCCCAAAGTGAAAAACTCGTTGCTCTGTGCAGTAAAGTATAGTTCTGTACGGTAAAGGAAAAATACAAGGAAAAACAGCTCACTTGAAATAAATAATGTTAAACAAGAAGCAACAAGTGTACGAAATTTACAAGGGAATAAGAACTGAAATACTTGCACTTGTAAGAACTGGATGATTGGATGATGATTTTCCAAGTTGAAGAAAGAAATATGGCACTTTAAAAGAGTTGAAAGAGCGAACGTGAAATAATTAATAGGCTCGAAACACGTTGAAAATAGAGCTTATAATTTAATTCTTAAAAAGAAGAGGAAATCTAAGCTTGATCCTCGTAGACTAGTTATGGTGGGTTATTTAAATAATGGTTACAAATTATTAATTCTAGAAGAAAGAGAAATAACCCATGCACATTATATAATTTTTGATAAAAATTTTGAAAAAGATAAAATCAGACTTTAAGAAATTGCACAAATTCAAGCTGAAAATAGAAAATTCCTCTTCTTTTTCTCGTAGCACTACAAACCGGGGTGGGTCTTGACTGACTGCACAACTCGATTTCATCTCGAATGGTCGTCCAACATAGTTGGGCCAGTGAGTAGCCCATTGTTCTTAAATCTAACCATATAATTATCTCTGAAAGAATCTCTGAAAGAAACACTGAAAAAAGAGAATATACGAGAAGAATTCTTTTCTCTCAATCATTCTTATTTTTCCTTCGTCTTTTTCGTAAGGCACATTACTTCTGCTCCATAGGCTATCACTGGTCTAATTGCTGCTGTATATTCCGTTTCTGCCGTCTACCATCACCCCCAGGTATTTGAAGCAATCTACTCTCTGGAATGTATTTCACCTATCTTTAATTTTGTTATTCTGTTTACATTGTCTCTTGTGCTTATAAGGTATTTTGTTTTATTCTGATTGATTATTAATCCTCTCGTCTTTACTTCTCTTACCAGGGTTAAAAGTGCCTGTTCTAGTCTTTTTTTATCTCGTGCTAACAGTCCTAGGTCATCCGCATATCCTATGATCTGTGTTGAGCTTTGAACAATTGTCATTTTCAGGACTGTGTCCCAAATTACTCCTTCTAGAGCGATATTAAATAGTGTCGTTGACAGACTGTCTCCTTGTTTTACCCCAAGTTCTATTTTGATGTCGTTTGTATCTTCCTCATTTGTTTTAACTTTTGCTGTTGAGTCTTTCATTGTAATTCTAGTTAGTCTTATTAATTTTGCCGGTATCTCCATTTTTTCATTTCCTTTAATAATTGTTGTCTGTATATGCTGTCGAAGGCCTGTTGGAAGTCGATGAATAGTATGTGTAATTCTATGTCATGTTCATAGCTTTTTTTCAATTGTTTGTGTTAGTACGTGTATTGCATCTATTGTTGATCTTCCTTTTCTAAAGCCCTGTTGGTACGGTCCTATAATTTTTTCTGTTTATTGATTTAGTCGGTTTCTTAATTGTGGTCAATATCTTATACGTTGTATTTAGTAGCGTAATTGCTCTGTAGTTGCAACACTTAGTTGGATCTCCTTTCTTAAATATTGGTGCGATATGTCCGTTTTTCCATTCTATGGGCATGCTTTCGTCCTTCCAAATTGTAACCATTAACTTGTGCATTCGCTTCGTTAGCTCCTCTCCTCCGTTGATGATCAGTTCGTTGTTGATTTCATCTGGCCAGGTTTTGTTTACTTTTAATTGTTTTAGTACCTCCATGAGTTCCTGATAAGTAGGTGCGCCTTCCTCTTCATCCCTGTTATCTATTATTATATCCTCATTCTCTGAATCTGCCTTGTTGTTGTTTTTGTATAGGTCACAAAAATAAACAAAAAGATTGGGAAAAACATTTCACCTTTTTAATAGGTATATATGTCTATAATAATTACAAAAGAAAAATCTTACAAAAAACACTCATAATAAATAGAAGAATCCTTATATAATAATACTGACCCTAATGCTTTCAACAAAGTGATATAGCAAACAGAAACCAATTCATAAAGAAATTCTCGACTCAAACTTTTCTTGGAGCGAGTAATAAAAAAAGGCTTATTTTTCTGTCTATTCACAAACTTCAGTAACTTTAGTGACTTATACTTTACAACTTAGAATCATTAAATATATTGCGAATGTTATTCTTATTCATGTAATCCGTCCCAAAAACGAATCAAAAGTATATTTAAATAAAAGCTTTGGAATCTTTTTGTAAACAGTGGCGTACTAAAACATGTCGAATTAATTAAGTTGTAAAATAAACATTTCAGATATAACTAAGTAGATAATACAATACTGAGAAATATTAATATAAAACTACTAAGTGGAGTATACAGCTTCAGTGAAAACGCGCTATCGAGTACTACACATAGTTTCAAAAGTTATGCATCACCCCACGTATTCACGATGTTTACGCTTTTATAAATCCGTATCTTTATTACGACATATTTAATGGGCCTTTTTTTTATAAAAAATATACCTTTTTGGTTTTTTATTTTATTTGAATACCCATTTATAATTGACCTGGTTTTGCCAAGGTGTAAACATTTGAAAAATTTATTCTGGTGAAATTTTTAAAAACGTGATTAAAAATGAATCGTACTTAAATTTTTGAGTTGGACGGTATAAAAATTATCGATTTAGTTGAAGAAGACCATTCACAGCGGTTCGTGGTGAAAAGAGTGGGTATTTCTCAGAGTGATGTCTCACGGATATGCAATAGGTTCCTGGAGACAAACTCGATACGGAATAGAGCTCGGTCTGGTAGACCCCGAGTTACCAATGATCGACAGAATGGATATCTCAGAATTTCCATCTGTAGAAATTGTTCGATGTCTACACCAGCCCGCCAAAGAGAATTCAGGCATGCTACAGGAGTCAGATTATCGTTGGCTACAATAAGAAGAAGAACTTTAGTCTCAGGTTTGAGGAGTCGTCGACCAATAAGAGTGCCTCAGCTACAACCTAGATATGTTTTGCACCACCTCCAGCGGGCTTAAGAACACATACAGCTTCCCCAACAGTTTTGGAATTTTGTGCTTTTTTCAGACAACGCCAGAATCTGTTTAAATAGTGATAACCGGCGAATTCGTGTGTGGCGAGAGTCAAAAAGAGCTGATCAACTAGCCACACACGAATTCGCCGGTTATCACTATTTAAACAGATTCTGGTCTCGTCTGAAAAAAGCACAAAATACCAAAACAGTTGGGGGAGCTGTATGTGTTCTTAAACCCACTGGAGGCGGTCCAAAACAAGTCTAGGTTGTAGCTGAGGAACTCTTATTTGTCGACGACTCCTCAAACCTGAGTCTAAAATTCCTTCTTCTTGTTGTAGCCAACGGTACTCTCACTCCTGTAGTATGCGTGAATTATCTTTGGAGTACTGGTACACACATAGAACAATTTCTACGGATGGAAATTCTGAGATATCCATTCTGTCGATCATTGGTAACTGGGGGTCTACCAGACCGAGCTCTATTCCGAGGGCACTCTAGGGTAGTATTTGCAATGTTGGAGCTATTTTTTTGCAATGTGTGACCCACCCAACCTCATTTTCTGGACTTTATTTCATTTTCTACTCTTGTTTGTTCCATCATGTGTAGCAGATCTTCGTTTCTGATGATATTAGGCCAGAAAATATAAACAATTTCAACAAGCAAGGTACTGACGATGCAGAAATTAAGATCAGAATAAATAAAGCAAGAACGATAATTAAATCATTGAACAGAGTTTTGTGGAGTACCGAGATAGGGAAACAAAGATAAATGAGAATATACAACACCATGATTAAGAGCACATTGGTATACGAATCCGAAACATGAAGAATAAAGGAACACCAAAAAAAAATAGAAGCTACTGAGATGTACGCCCTAAGAAGAGCAAGTAGAACATCGACATTGGACCGGGTTAGAAATGACGAAGTAAAGCGAAGAATGCATTTACAGAAAACGGCTGTAGAATGCATTGAGAAGAAACAATTAACGTGGTACGGACATGTTCACAGAATGGGCGAGAAGAGACTGTTAAAGAAAATTATGAAATGGATACCTACAGAAAACAGGAAAAGATGAAGGCCAAGAACGACATGGATACAAGGAGTAAGACGATCAATAAGTGTACGAGGATTAGAAGATGAAAACTGCAATGATAGAAGATATTGGCAACAAGGCATCGGACAACGTCGGAGGACGTTTTGAACCCGAATTTATATATATATATATATATATATATATATATATATATATAAATATAAACAATTACTCGTAGTCATTTATTAGCAGTTTGTCAGTAACGGATTTTGTCACTTTCCAAGTTTCACATCTGTAGAGTATGTAGAATAGACACGACATTTGACTGGAATATTTGGATCTTTGTCTTTGTAGTATACTGGCCAGACCTCCAAACAGGGTTGATCATGCTAAATGTTTGTTCAGCTTTTACTATCCTCATACGAATATCTTCTGTACCTCCGCTTTTTGTTATGACAATTTCAAATACCTAAAATTTTCCACATTTTCACTCTGCATGTTATCAACAGTAAGAAGTGTGTTGTTTCTTGCATTTATTCTCATGGATTTGGTTTTATTAATATTGATTTTTAAACCTATTTTATTGGCTCCACTGGAAAGTATTTCCAGTTGGTCAGTCATATCTTGGAACCTTTGTCCTAATCTTCTTGTGTCGGATTCTAGTTTGGAGAGAACATAGTTTACGTTATGTTAAAAAGAATGGGACAAAGCACGCATTCCTGTCTTACTTCAGTAAGTACGTTAAATTCATACTGTGAAAAGTACGCTATTTTTACATTTTTAGCAGTTCAAGTGATGAGGAGGATATTGTTATGTTTTTGTGGTACCAGCGCTAGCGGATGAAAAGGAAAAACCGAAGATTATGAGTGCATCCTTATATCGAACGCAATTTTCATAAACGGATATTCGTTGGTGCAAGAGAACTGCAAGAGGATGACACTAAATTTTTATCATTTTATAAAATGTCAAAAGAATCATACACCCATCTTGTAAGAATGGTTAGCCCAGATATTCAATATGCGGATACCATGAAGATATATGTGATAGATATATGAAGATATACAGCGTGTCTACTTAAGTTGGAAACATATGGGAAACTTTTTTATTATTAATTTTACGAAAAAAAGTTATTCTTTATAAAAAGTTCTGCATGCTCCAAAACCTAAGATTCAATCATCAGATATAAAATTTTCTCAATATTATACGAGGTATGTAAAAAAATATGAATTTCGGTCAAGGGTAAAGTACCTTTATTTCTCTCAATATCGAAAATTCTTATGATAAAAAGTTGTTTGGAATTAAAAACTAAGATCAAATATGCAATTACATGCTTCTAATTGAAAAAAAAAACTCTCAAATTTATGGATACCCGACATCGTTTTTAATTATTACAAATATGATAACTCGTTTATTATTCATTTTACGAAAAAAAGTTATTCTTCATAAAAAACTTTTCATGGTCTAAAATCTAAGACACAACCATGATATATCAACTTTTATTAATTTTATACGAGGTGTGTCAAAAAATTTGAAATTCGCTCAAGATTATAGTACCTTTATATTTCACAATATTTCAATTAGAAGGATGTAATTGCATATTGAAACATAGTTTTTAATTCTAAACAACTTTTTTAATAATCGTTTTCAATATTGTGAAAAATAAAGGTACTTTACTCTTGAGTGAAATTCATAGTTTTTGACATACCTCGTATAAAATTAATAAAATGTGATATCTGATGTTTGCATCTTCGGTCTTAGGACATACAGAGCTTTTTATAAAGAATACCTTTTTTTCGTAAAAGTAATAATAAAAGAGTTATCGTATGTGTAATAAATAAAAACGAAGTTAGTATCAACAAATTTGAGAAAAATTTGGAAAATATTTTTTTCCAATTAGAAGCATGTAATTGCATATTTGATCTTAGTTTTTATTTCCAAACAACTTTTCATAATAAGAGTTTTCGATATTGAGAGAAAAAAAGGTACTTTACTCTTGAACGAAGTTCATATTTTTTGACATACCTCGTATAATATTGACAAAATTTGATATCTGATGATTGAATCTTAGGTTCTAGAGCATGCAGAACTTTATATAAAGAATAACTTTTTTTCGTAAAATGAATAACAAAAAAGTTTTCCATATGTTTCCAACTTAAGTAGACACGCTGTATACCATATCGGATAATATGAAGAATGTGTGAGTGCAGAAGAACGCATACTTGTAATTTTGAGGTAAGATAATATACACGGTGTCCAGAAATTCTACCGACAAACGAAGACAGGAGATTCCCCAAATAATTTTAAGATATTTTAACCCAATTTACCTTGTCCAAAAATCCTAAGGGAGCTAGAGCTCCTTTAAGATGGCGTCTTGTAATTAGTGTTTCTTAAATAACTCCATAACGCTTCTATTGAGAAAAACGAAAATTGGTAGACATATTTATCTTCCAGAGATAAATCGATTTCATGCATTGCGAATTTCTAGTACCGGTCATAGGCGTCCCTTTTGGGTAAAGCAACAGTTATTTTATCGCATAACTTTTTATCTTTAATTTTTAAGCATTTTTGACTCTGGATTATTAAATTGTAAGGTATTCTACAACTAAAAGGTACTCTTCTTTTAAGTCGATGGGATACAGCGTTTTCTAGAAAAATCGATTTGAAAATTTTTCGTTTTTTAATTTCTAAAAAAAAATAATAAAAAACTTTTTATAAATGCCAAAACGGGTACGTTTATTTATATTTCAGACATGAATCAATTTCATTATTTGCGAATTTCTAGTACGGGTCATATGCGTCCGTTTTGGGTAGGTCAACGGTTATTGTATCGCATAACATTTTTGTCTTTAATTTTTTTAGCATTTTTGACTACAGATTATTAAATTGTGAGGTATTCTTCAATCAAAAATTACTCTTGTTTTAAGTCGATGGAATACACCGTTTTCTAGAAAAATCGATTTGAAAATTTTTGTCGTTTTATTAATTTCCAAAAAAAATTTAAAAAAAACTATTTAGAAATCCGAAAACTGGTACGTTTATTTATATTTCAGAGATGAATCGATTCCATTAATTGCGAATTTCTAGTACAGGTCATATGCGTCCGTTTTGGGTAGGTCAATGGTTATTTTATCGCATAACATTTTTGTCTTTAATTTTTAAGCGTTTTTGACTCTTGATTATTAAGTTATGAGGCATTCTAGTACTAAAAGTTACTCTTACTTTAAGTTGGTAGAATACACAGTTTTTTTTGAAAAATTTAAAAAAAATTTTTTTAAATTCAAAAAACGAAAAATTTTCAAATCGATTTTTCTAAAAAACCGTGTGTCCTACCGACTTAAAGCGAGAGTACATTTTAGTACTAGAATTACTCACCATTTTATAATCCGGTGTCAAAAATGCTTAAAAACACACACACACACACACACTCGTTCAACCCAACCTCTAGGAACATGTGTGTACCACTGCTAGTCAGCGGGACCCACAT
The DNA here is from genome assembly GCF_917563875.1 of Diabrotica virgifera virgifera. Lineage (NCBI taxonomy): Eukaryota > Metazoa > Arthropoda > Insecta > Coleoptera > Chrysomelidae > Diabrotica > Diabrotica virgifera. The sequence continues at coordinate 86,336,406 of NC_065446.1, read as the reverse complement.
GTCCGAAGATCAAACCGGTCTCGCTCCCGAAGAATATCATTCCGGAGCGGTACCTATCTGACCCCCAGGTTTTTTCCTCCACCCCTCCCCAACGTGTGACATACGAAGGGGAGGCTTTGAATTTTTACTTCGGGTGATTTGGGTAATGTAACACCCTCCGTCTTGTCATGGTTGTGGTTAGGCCACCTATCTGTAGGGGTAGCTGTTTAGCTTTTCTCCCTAATTACTTTACTGAGTTTATTTATGTTTTTCATGATTTTGGACTGAAGTCCCTAAATGTGTGTTCCGAACGGAGAGACACCAACCTGGATTGGTGTCCCTCCGCTCGGACTTTGGTGTGTGTCGGTCACTCAGCTGCCGATTTGACAATACTTGCGTATTGCTCTCCTCGTCAGCCGAGCAGCCGCAAGGTCTGGCCATCAAGCTCGTGCTTGCCGGACACGGTCTCGATGCTCAGGTACGCGCTATGGTCTCTCATTGACCTGCCTGAAAGGCCTTCAGCCTAAGTGGCTGTGTATAAAAGACCAGAGGGGTCTTTATTGCATTTCATACTTACACCTTGATTTTACCAGTACTAAATTTATTGAGCTGATGGTTTCATGTATCTTGTTTTTAGTGATCAACTTCGCTACTCCGTAGAGCAACGCAGTTTCTCGGTTTTTTTTTTTTTTATTTATTTTTTTTTTCACAACTATTTTGCATGTTCCTACGACTGTGCGACTGTCTTTAATTTCTTGAGGTCATTATTCTGGGACTTCCCTATATCCTGTTATTTGATGTTTAGGCCTTCTGTGTGTAGTACGTATGTTTTCATCATAGTCTGTCAACTCTCTCAGTTTACTGTTTGGATGGTCTCTTATGTTATTAAAAATTTCATATGCTTTTTCATCCATCATTCTAAGGATCTTTTTCTGCTTTGTGTCTTTGTTATACAGGTATCTGACTGGTACGTATTTGGGTACATTTAGGGCATCTCTTATTATGTTATTCTGGATTACCTGGATTTTCTTTCTGTTAGTTTTGCATGTTTGTCCCCATGCCGCAGATGCATATGTGAGAGTTGGTATGATTATACTATTAGCCATTCTAATTTTTGTTTTGAATCTTAATTTGCTTCTCTTCCCTATCAGCGAGGAGAGTTGACTTCTTAAGGCTTTGGCTTTGTGGACCGTTTGTTTCACGTGTTCTGTGTACGTGAGCCTTTTGTCAAGCGTAACCCCTAGGTATTTCGCTTGTCTACTCCATTCTATGTTTGTGTTTTCCATTCTTAGTTCTCTTTCTGGTCTACCATATCTGTGTTGGAACACTACAGCCTGTGTTTTCTCGGGGTTTAGTGCTATTTTCCATTGTATGCACCATTCCTGCAGTTGGTTTAGGGCTCTTTGTAGGTGATTTCTGGCTAGGTTAGGGTCTCTACTACTTGCTGCTATTGCCGTATCATCCGCATATAGGCTTAGTAGGGTTCGTGGATCTGTAGGTGTGTCTGCCGTAAAGATGGTGTACAGATAAGGAGATAGTACCGCTCCTTGAGGCACTCCCGCTTCCAATGTTCCTACTTCGGACAGGGTGGCCCCTATTCGAACTCTAAACCTTCGGTTTGTAAGGTATGACGCAAGGAGGCATGTCATCGCTTCGCTGTATCCATTCTCATGCATTTTATGCAGCAGACCTTCGTGCCATACTTTGTCAAAGGCCTTACTTACGTCGAGGAAGGCTGCTGCTGTGTACATCTTTTCATTGAACCCTTTTGTTATGTACTCCGTTAGTCTTAGTACTTGTAGCTCACATGAGTGCCTTGATCTAAAACCAAACTGCGATTCTGGGATGATTCCTAGAGCTTCTGATTCTTGTTTTAGTCTTTTAAGAATTATTCTCTCCACTATTTTGCTTATTGCTGGTAGTAAGCTTATTGGTCTGTAATTTTGTGGAAAGCTCCCATTTTTCCCCGGTTTTCCTATCATAATAACATTTGCCTCTTTCCATCTATCCGGGAAGTATCTTAGTCTTAGTATACTGTTTAGAATGTTCGTGATGTAAACTATTATTTTTGTTGGCAGGTTTTTTAATGCCCTGTTTGTTATATTGTCAGGCCCTGGCGCTTTTTTTGCGTTTGCCATTTTTAGTAGTTCTTTAATTTCTTCAGGAGACGTGTGTTCTAGAGCTATTCTTCCCTTTCTTCTTCTTAACCTTCTAGCGTTGTTTTCTACTTCTATTGTGAAGTCTAGGTCGTCTTCCTGATGAAAGTTCTTTGTGCTTCCTAGTTCTAGGGTATCTTTCATGACTTCTGCCTTTTCTTTTTCTGTGTATACTATTCCATTTGCTCCGTGTAGGGCTGGTATTGGTTTTCTTTCGTTTCTTAATATTTTAGATACTTTCCAGAACCCGGATTTATTCGGATCTAGTTCTTGGATATATTTGTCCCAGTTTTCATTTCTATGTTCTTCCAGTTGTTTTTTGACTTCTCTGTCCAATTCATTTGCAATTCTTTTGTCTTCCTGATCCCTTGTTCTGTAGGCTCTTCTCCTTCTTTTATTCTTTTCTCTGATTAATTCTTTTAGTTCTTCTGATATATCTTTGAACCTACCTCTTTTAATTGTTGTTGTTTCTTCTTTAGTGCTGACTTTAATAGCATTCTGTATTGTCTGTTCTAACTTAATCACGCTTTCATCTAAATCCGTTATATTATTGATGTTCGGAATATCGCCGATGTTCTCACTGATGACTCTTTTAAAGTTAGGCCAGTTTGTCCTTTTTTTCTTGTAAGGTTGTGTGTGATTAAGTTCTATTGCACCTAGGGTCAGGATAATTGGATTGTGACTACTATTGCCCTCGTTTACTGATGTTATTTCATATTGTTGTCCAATATTATGTAGAATTGCTATGTCCAAGTGTGTTGGTATTTCTGCTTGGAAATGTGTTGGTTCATCTGGTCCGATTGCATATGTATTTTCTTTCTTCTCAAGATAGCCACAAAGTTGTTTTCCATTTCGGTTCGTTCTTCTGTCAAACCAGTTGGGCGATCTCGCGTTTAGGTCACCTATGATGACTGTTGGCTCGTCTGAATCCAGTATTAGGTTTAGATCTTCCTCGAAGATCGGGTCCTGCGGTCTGACGTACACTGAGGATATTTTCAGCGTTTCGTCAGTAGCACAGATCCGAACTATTGTTGCTTCTAGGGTGACCAGACCATCCGGTGTCGGGATATGTTGATGTTTTATTCCTTTTTTTACCATGATGGCCGTGCCACCCGAGCGAGATCTATGGTCTTTTCTATAGATGTCATAGCCCGGGAATTTGGTTTTCACTTTTTCAGTGAGTTTTGTTTCCTGCAGTGCCATGACATCTATATTGAGTCTGTTGATAAACTCATCTAGTATGTTCAGTTTCTGCCGTAAACCGCCAGAGTTCCATGACCCAACTCGAAGATCCCGAAACTGTTCTGACATTATACGGTTTTTGGTAGCCCCAGTGCATGTAATAGTTGTGTCATTTGTTCACACATACCTGTGAACATTTTCATTTGTTGTTGCACTGCTGTTAATATCTCATTATTCTCTGCCAGAGCGTCTTTTTTGCCTTGTGTGGCTGCTGCATAACTTATGTTAGGTGTTGCTATTTGCATGTTGTGTGTGCTTATGTTTCTGGGTACTAGTTGTGTATTTACCCTTTTTTTTGGCGCTTTTTTGCAGCCCCTGTAGCTGGCTGTGTGAGCCTCACCACAGTTTGCGCATTTGGCTGGTGTGTCTCTTTCCTTATTGCAATTTCTAGTGGCATGATTTTCACCACATTTCACGCATCTGGAGTAGCATCTGCACGCTCTGGAGCCGTGGAAGAAGTTTTGGCAGTTGTAGCACTGCAACACATCTTTTTTATTTTTTATTTCTTCTTCTACTTCAACTTTCATATGGCGTAAGTTTGTTATATTTTTAACTTTTTCTGTGTCGCTCTCATAATGTGTCAGCATATAAAGGGGCAATTCTCTGCCATCTTTTTTGGATATCATTCTATGTAGGTCTACTATTTCTATTTTCAGGTTGACTATTTCATCTCCTAGTTCGTCTACGTTAGTATATTTCGTTAGTCCGCGTATGACTGTTCTTTTTGTTTTATCTATATCCTCATCTAGGGGATATGCGACGTATTCAATTTGGTTGCCTTTATTTTCTAGTATTTTTAACATGCCATGATAATCCTCTCTATTTCTAGTTTGAATTATAATACTTCTGCCTGACTTTGCAAATTTATTTTCTGTTATTATGCCTTGTTTGGCACTTGTATTCAGTATATCCTGGCCAGCCTCTATTGTTTTCAGTATTATTGGTGGCGGTTTTCTGTTGTTTTTGTTTTGGGTAGTTTCCACAGTCTTGCTGGTCGAGGCTGTGGCCGCTTTTCCTTCTTGTTTTGCTTTATCAGGTGTTTTTTCATTGTTTTGGTCTTTGTTGGTTTTTGTCTCATTTTCTGAGTTGGATTTTACCTGTTTGGCTGGATTTTCTTTTTCAGCTTTCTCTTTATTTTTTCTTTTGTTTCCTTTTTTTCGGTTTACTTCCGTGAAACCTTCTTTTTCTTCATCGGCGTCCTCGTCCATTTGGGTGTTTTTTCCCGTCTGTGGTTCATTTTCTTTTGCTTGTTCAGCTTTCCTTATGTCTCTTGCTCTTATGTTGTCGTCCATTTCTTGTTCTTTTCTCTTTTCAATTATGCGTCTCTGCTTTTCAGCTGAGCTTATGTTGTCTTCATTTTGTTTTGCTTTTTTGGGAGGCTTTATTATTTCCATTACCTCTCGTTTTTTCCTTTTGGATAGGATTGACTTTTGGTATGACTTGTTTTTGTATACCGTTGTCTCTGTTTCTGATTCTTCATGTTTTTCATTTTCTCTCTGTTCCCAGGTCATTGGACTTTCGTCTATTTTTGTTATTGTGACAGTCCGTTTGTTTGTCATTTCTTGGACGGTTTTGGTCAATTTCATGATTTGATCCATCATCCTTCTTGCTTCGTCGTCTTTTGTTCTAATTATTGATCTTAATTCGGCGATTAGATCTTTGAATTCTTGTTGTTCTCGTTTATTTTCTCTGTCTCTTTCTTCGAGTATTTCCTTGAATTCTTGTTGTACTCGCTTATTTTCTTTATCTCTCTGTTCGAGTTGTTTCATCAGTTGTTGTATCGTGTTTGCCAGGTCACTTTGATTTCTCTCTGTGTCTGGGCTATTACACGGTCTTTTGGTGGGCTTCTTGCCTTCGAATCGTTGGCTGTCGTAGTCAGCTTCTAGTTGTGGGTCATTTGTGAACTCAAGTGAGTTTGTTGTTCCCTGAGGGGGAATGGTAACTATCTGTTGAAGCATAACTACTTGGTTTTCCTGAAGGGACCCGGGGTTATTATTGCAATTTTTGATGCTTGATTCATCTGGCTGAGGGCCTTCTGAATCTTTTATTTCTTCATCATGAGAGAAGACTGCTTTTATCTCTTCCATAACGATATCATTTGTCAAGGATTGGGGTGGACTAGGGGGAGGGACTGGAGTAGTGCCCATATCAGACACTGACTCTGTCTCTGGGAATAATTCAATGAAATCGTGAGCTGGATGCTCGGTGGACATAGGATTGTCCGACGACATTTTACAGTTATCTATTTATAAGAATCTGTTTTTTGCGCTTGGCTAGACCGCTGTCCAACCAAGTTCTGGGTGCCGTCCCAGGGACCTACGCGGATGTGTCACTGCCTAATTTGCTATAGGTAGGGTTCCACTTGCTATTTCTCAGATAACTGGCCCAGGTTGCCGTATCTGCACGAAGTGAATTCTAAAATTCCACCCCTTGCAGTGTCATCCCTGCGGAGGCACAGTTATCTCCCGACGGGCACAAGGCCCGCTCGTTTCTTCGCTTTCTATATTCTGGAGTGTAACGCCCTTGAAAATTCAGTAAAATGAAATTTCCACGGCTAGTTACATCCAGTGAATATAGCTTTTGCCTCTATATTAGTTTTCCAATTGAAAATAATGTCTTGCTTACTTTGGTCTCACTCACAATTTGGTGTTTCGCTACGGTCTATTTATAAAATGCTTAAAAATTAAAGACAAAAAAGTTATGTGATAAAATAACCGTTGCCCTACCCAAAACGGACGCCTATGATCGGTACTAGAAATTCGCAATGGATGAAATAGATTTATCTCTGGAAGATAAATATACGTACCGATTTTTATTTTTCTAAATTGAAGTGTTCTGGAGGTTTTTAAGAAAAACTAATTACAAGACGCCATTTTCAAAGAGCTCTAGCTCCCTTAGGAAGCATTTTCGGACGAGGTGAATTAAGCTAAATTGTCTTAAAATTATCTGAAGAATCTCATGTCTTCGCTTGTCGGTAGAGTTTCTGGACACCCTGTATATTACATTATAATATACAAGGTAATATAATACAATGTAATGAACTATGAGCAGGTATACAGGGTGTTTCATTAATAATTGTCCATATAGTAACTGGAGAAACCTTAGCACAAAATACGAAGATTTAACCTAAAACACTTATATAAAATGTTGTTCCTTACTGAGTTACAGGGTGTTTTATCTAAAAATTTAAAAAATATTTTTGCTCAGCATTTTAAAACTATTCGACGTATCCTTTTCATACTTGGCAGCAAGTATAGGTACTGTACAAGCTACTAAATTATGTTAAACAAACGTTTGTGGCTATTACCAGAGGCGTACAACGGGGGAAAGTGAATGGTTGACCCTTTCCAAATTCTACGCCACTGGCGAAATTGCTATTTTAGTTTAATTTTTGGATTCTCCAATACTTTCTATGAAAATAATATACCCTTCTTTCGTAACGATAAAGTCATTAGTTTTCGAGATCTTTGAAGTTAAAAATGAAACGACACGGTTATTTTGGTTAATGTATTGTGTCGCTTAATTTTTAATTTCAAATATCTCGAAAACTAATTATTTTATCGTTACGAATGAAGAGCATATTATTTACATAAAAAGTATTGCAAAATCAAAAAATTACACTAAAATAGCAATTTCTCAGTGGCGTAGAATTTAGGAAGGGTCAACCAGCCACTATCCCCTGTCGAATGCCTCTGGTAGTAGCTAGACACGTTTATTTATCTTAATTTAGTAGGGTGTACAATACCTACACTTTCTGCCAAGTATGATAAGGACACGCCAAAGAGTTTTAAAGTACTGGGCAAAAATAATTTTTAAAATTTTATCATATGAATTATATTATAAAATAATCAAAATAATTGTGCCATTTCATATTTAACTTCAAATATCTCGAAAACTAATGAATTTATCGTTACCAATGAATAGTGTATTATTTACGTAGAAAGTATTGGAGAATCTTAAAATGGCACTAAAATAGTAATTCCTCCAGTGGCGTAGAATTTGAGAAGGGTGAACCATTCACCATCCCCTGTCGTACGCCTCTGGTAGTAGCTAGAAACGTTTGTTTATCATAATTTAGTAGGGTGTCTAGTATTCGCACTTTCTGCCAAGTATGAAACGGGTAGCTCGAATAGTTTTAAGATGCTGACCAAAAATATTTTTTAATATTTTAGATAAAACACCCTGTAACTCAGTAAGGAACCACATTTTATTTAAGTGTTTTAGTTTAAATCTTTGTATTTTCTGCTAAGGTTTCTCCAGTTACTATATGGACAATTATTAATGAAACACCCTGTATATGAATATTATTAATAACTATAAACACATTAATATTAAACATTACACTGGACACTTACGTCTCATTCGAACTTTTTCGTCCGCTACCAATCGCAAGCGATGAGAGTCGTACAAGACGAGGAGATTTGCAATCCTAAACGCCCCGCCTATGGAGTTTAATACCACAACGAAGGAACTTGAGTGACGGTGAGAGATCTACGCGACTGGAATCGAGTCGACTACTTCGAGCGTCGACCCATGTGCGGACGGCCTTAGACTGACAAGACGGAAGGGAAGGAAAGTCAAGCGTTGCCGACTGACTTATGGAGTGTGGCATAGTAGTCCATTGGAATGTTACATTTAGGGTTGAATTTCTTAGAGGAGTCCATTTTATTTTTTTAACGTGTATGGGGGTTCAGCAGAAGCTTAAGTTCAAGTTTTTGGGGTCGCCATACTTGTCCCCCGGCAGCCATCTTGGAAAAAGAGGTGCAAAGGGCTTTCGCGCTATACCTCCTTAACTAGCAACCGCACAGAAAATTTAATTACACATAAAATGTAGCAAATGAAATTTTCTACAATTTTATATCTATTACTTTTTATCGTCAAGTGACCAACAAAAAAAGTTATAAAAAAATAAGATAAAATTTTGTAAGAAGTTTATTTTTGGAGGTTATAACTTTTTTCCGTTCATTTTACAATAAAATATCATCATAGCGATTTTATAAGGATTTTTCAACGAACAATTTCCACTAAAAGTTGTTTAATTTTATTTACTTATCTAGGTTTTACAGCGCTCCAAACTTGATCAGATTCTCGAATTATCATAGGAATACAATAAAAACAAACCCTTGGGATTACTTTTATATCTATACAAATATTTATTTATTATGATTTGAACATTCCTATGCTCTTATTAAGCTATTTTTGACCCTTTTCCCGGCCATCTATGAGGTAGAGTCTGGAGGCGCGTTTTTTGTGTGGTATCCCCAATTAGCCTAATCCATGGACAATTTCTAGACAAAATAATAATATTATTTATTATTATATGTTAAAAAAGATCTATCATAGTTATTATTTTTTCATTTTTTTTCGATGGTCCAGGCTGCGAGTCTAGATCTGAATCAGTATCCGAGGTGAATTTTTGGTGGTACAATAAAAGTTAGAGTTGGCGTCATTGTCGGTAATTCATCTTCCAATGCATTTTTTTCAATAATTAATGTTGATATGTCCACGATGTTGCTGCAACTTTTACCAACACAATAGAGGCACACTGCTGAACATTTGAGGTCTGCTTTTCGGCTACCACATGCAGTTCCAGTTTCCATTGCATCTGCTAAAGATGAATTTCATAAGCCCGGGGGTACTGGAGGCGTGGAAGTTTGGATTGGTATCCAAAATTTCTCATGCTTTTTCCAGTCGCAATTTTCTTGATTACAATGTTTACCGAGCCATGACTGAATCTGGTGACACACTCGGAGTCTGTGGAAACGGGCTGCATCTTGTATTGGGGGAAGTGAGAGGAGATTAAATGTCACTGTCATAAATGATTTTTTGTCACTGTTTTAGAGAATCATTTGTATCCTATCTCAGAATTTCCAGAGAATCGTCTTTATTTCTGCCACATAAAGAGACGAAAAACGTTCGCCGACAACAGTGAGTAAAGACTTTCCCACTGACAAATAATTTTCTCCAGAGGTTTCTTACAAATAAAATAACCACCACACATGATGCGCTCTTACAAAAAAACACAAAATGTTTATCTAATCACAAAAATATATATTTTACCCACAAGACTCTCAATAGTATTATCTATAAATCTCAAAATACTTTTCACAATTTTTAATACGACTGCACGTGGCCAAATAGGTAGCACAACTGTAAGAATAACTTAAGTAGAGGAGGACCGACTGCTGTGCCACCTAGGATAAATTATAATAATAATAAAAGTAACAGCAAGCAGATATTTAGTCCGATAGGAAAAAAATTACGTAACTGCAAATTTTGTCAATTTCTGTTTATTGCGCAATTACCTTCTAAAATACTTTGAAAAATGATACAAAAAGACCGAACTGTAAAAATGTGTTGAGCCACTATAAGGTAATTGTGTCATTATTGAAATACGCGCTATGTTAGACCTTGTTTCAGATGCATAATGACGCAACTGTAAAATGATTGAAAATGGGGCGGTTAAATATGGTTAATGAAATTCGAACCAATATCGATGAAATTAAAATCCATCGTTGTTTCTTGGGGCTTTTCTATGTATTCTTAGGGTTCCAAGTTTTACATTGGGGAGAAAGGTCAAAAATAGATTAATAGTAGCATAGGAATATTAAAAGCATAATAAATTGTATGAATAAAATAATATTAAGATATAAAAGTAAGCCTAACGTTTTGTATTTATTGTATCCCTATGAGCATTTGACAATCTGGTCAAGTTTGGAGCGCTGTAAAATCTAGCGAAATAAATAGTATTAAACACTTTTATAGTGGAAATTGTTCGTTGAAAAACCCTCTACAAAATTGCTATAATATTATTTTATTGTAAAATAAACTGAAAGAAAGTTATAACCTCCAAAATTAAACTTGTTAAAAAATATTTACATATTTTTGTTTATATCTTTTATGTTGTCACTTGACAATATAATATAATGTAATTAAAATTGTAGAAAATTTAATTTTCTACATTCTATGTTTTATTAGATTCTTCGCAGGGTTGGTAGTTTACGAGATATAGCGCGAAACCCCTTTGTACCCCTTTTCCATTATGGCGGCCGGGGGACAAGGGTGGCGACCCCAAAAACTTGAACGTAAGCTTCTACTGACCCCCCCCCCCCCTACACACTAAAAAAATAAAATTGACTCCTCTAACAAATGCAAGGTATGGTCTAAAAAATGTAACATTTTAATGGACTATAGAACCTTCGACATTTTATTTCTGTGATTAAATTAGCTATTACGTTTCAATGCGGGAAAAAGATAAAGATATAAGATAATTTAAAAGATAAGAGCAGAATATTTGGCTGTTAAAAACGTGGCACCAACTATTTTTAGAAGAAAAATAATAAAACACAACAGAAAGTTAAGAAATGAACACATTCAATAGAAGTTGGAATAAAATAATCGCATTTAAATATAAATGAATAAACATGTGACGTTTATAACGCTACAACATATAATTACTGTATAGTTTTCTTTTTTTATTCTGGTATATACTAACTTTGTGGTGCGGCACTGATATTACAGAAAAACTTTATAAACATTAATAGAACGCTTTAAATGTAGAAAGCTGAAATGCTTCCGACAGCTCAACAATTCTGATTTAAGGTCATTATTCAGCAGCAAGTCGGGATAAAAATGAATGGTAAAAGGCTTTAAGATAAAGACCGAGATGGCAAGTTTTCAGAGCGATTTCCGGAACGAACTTAGAGCGTTTCATTTCCTGAGGTTGCGAATCTTAAAAACCTGGTGAGTGGTTGTTTGATTCGATGTTAAAAATAAATAAAACTCGCGCCGAAAGTTTTCCGATACAAGAAACTTTCGAAAATAGTTTCGACATTATCTTAAATAGAAATTTATTGGAATTGTTTGTAAATTTTTTTGCAATGAAAGTTTGGTTTCAGATAGTTTAATCTTCAACTATCTAACAGTTCTTATGTTAGTAAAAAATATATTGCTATACACTGCTCTCAAAATGGTGCCAAATATTTCGATCAACTTTTGATTTATTAATTTTCTTTTTCCTTTTTCTCTTTTTACCCTATCATGGTGTCGAATTAGGATAGCTATTTTAATTTACATTCACCCAACTCTTCCATTCTTTTCTATTTCCTGCCATTATTTTCAATTCCTTGAGTGATTTTTGTTTAAGTTCCCGCCTCTACGACTTGATGTATCTATTTTTTTATTGGTCTGCGTCTTTTTATTTTTACGATCTTATTTGCTTGGTGGACTTTTCTTGTAATTCTGTTGGGTTGCATCCTCATCAAATGCCCATTCTAGTTCATTTGTCTCATTGCTATTTTATTCATTATTGGTTCTTGTTTGACCATTCTCCTAATAGTTTCGTTGCTAAATCTATCCCATTTTGTCTTTTCAACTATCCTTCTTAGTTGTCTCATCTCCATTGAATTTATCCTACTCTTATGTTTTTCCATAATTGTCCAGAGTTTTCACTTGCATAGAGCACTATTGTGTTATATATTTTTATTCTTGTCTCTCGTGTAAATTCTCTTTTTCCTAGTATTTGGGCTAACGCATGGTATAACTTGTTTGATATCTTTGCTCTATTTCTTATTTCCCAGTTTATTCTTCCATCTTCCGTCGTTAGGAATTATACTCTCCAGGTATTCATAAGTTGTAACAATTTCCAGTTCTGAGTTTTTACATTTTATCTTTATTAAAAAAAAAAGAAAAAAGAGATAGAGCAAAGGATCGTGAAAGGAAAAAGGTTGATGCCTAAACCCGATGCTATGGTCCAAACAACTATCAAATCAAAGAAAACATCTCATCTTTAACTCCATCTTTAAAAGTATAGTGCTCTATGGATGCGAAAAACGGCAACCTACTAAATCATTAGAACGACGCCCACCTGCATTGGAAATGGACTTCTGGAGAAGATCAGCTAGAAAATCAAGGCTTGAAACAATACATAATGACCAAATCAGATATATAATTGGAGTCAAGTCAACCATCATAGATGAAATTCAAAGAAGACAACTGATATGGTATGGTCATATATAAAGAATGGACGCCACCAGGCTGCCAACACAAATTTTAAAATAGATGCCAAGGGAAAGAAGGAAGAGAGGAAGGCCGAAATAATCCTGGCTAGGCCGCATTCAGAAGGCAATTTCGGAAAACATTCACCCATGCGAACGTAGCGACCGACAAAGTTGGAAACTAGGAACCGGAAGGATAAAAAACCGGGATAATAACAAAAATCTTTATTTCATTATCTTCCTTATCTTCCTTGTCATATCTTTTATTTCCCAAGGTTGCGAATCTTAGAAACCTGGTGAGTGGTTGTTTGATTCGATGTTAAAAATAAATAAATCTCGCGCCGAAAGTTTTCCGATACAAGAAACTTTCGAAAATAGTTTCAAAATTATCTTAAATAGAAATTTATTGGAATTGTTTGTAAATTTTTTGCAATGAAAGTTTGGTTTCAGATAGTTTAATCTTCAACTATCTAACAGTTCTTATGTTATGTTGTAAAAAATATATTGCTATACACTGCTCTCAAAATGGCGCCAAATGTTTCGATCAACTTTTGATTTATTAATTTCCTTTCTGTCTTTTTCTCTTTTTACCCTATCATGGTGTTCAATTAGGATAGCTATTTAAATTTACATTCACCCAACTCTTCCATTCTTTTCTATTTCCTGCCATTACTGTCAATTCATTGAGTGATTTTTGTTTAATTTCCGAATCTACTACTTGCTGTATCTATTTATATCTTAATCTACGTCTTTTCATTTTTACGATGCTATTGTTTTCACCCAATTTTTAAAAAATGTGAAAACTTTGTATTATCTACGTCCGTCTGTCCGTCCGTCTGTCTGTAATCACAACTCCTCCATCAATATATCAGCTAGAATGACAAATGAGGTGTCAACTGAAAGCTGATAATCCAAGGATGGTACTAAAGGTGAGATATTTGACCTTGGCGGTCTGTCCGACCGCGAATATAACTCCTCCATCATTATACCAGGTAGAATGACAAATTAGGTGTCAAATGAAAGCTTATAATCCAAGGATGGTACTAAAGGTGAGATATTTGACCTAGGCTGTCTTTCCGTCGGTCCGTACGATCGCGAATATAACTCCTCCGTCATTATACCAGGTAGAATGACAAATGAGGTGTCAAATGAAAGCTTATAATCCAAGGATGGTACTAGAGGTGACATATTTGACTTAGACGGTCTGTGTGTCGGTCCCTCCGACCGCGAATATAACTCCTCCATTATTATACCAGCTTTAATGATAAATGAGGTGTCAAATAAAAGCTTATAATCCAAGGATGGTACTAAAGGTGAGATATTTGACCTAGGCTGTCTTTCCGTCGGTCCGTACGACCGCGAATATAATTTCTCCGTCATTATACCAGGTAGAATGACAAATGAGGCGTCAAATGAAAGCTGATAATCCAAGGATGGTACTAAAGGTAAGATATTTGACCCAGGCTGTCTTTCCGTCGGTCCGTACGACCGGGAATATAACTCCTATGTCATTATACCAGGTAGAATGACAAATGAGGTGTCAAATGAAAGCTAATAGTCCAAGGATGGTACTAAAGGTGAGATATTTGACCTAGGCTGTCTTTCCGTCGGTCCGTACGACCGCGAATATAACTCCTCCATCATTATACCAGCTTGAATGATAAATGAGGTGTCAAATGAAAGCTTATGATCCAAGGATGGTACTAAAGGTGAGATATTTGACCTAGGCTGTCTTTCCGTCGGTCCGTACGACCGCGAATATAACTTCTCCGTCATTATACCAGGTAGAATGACAAATGAGGTGTCAAATGAAAGCTGATAATCCAAGGATGGTACTAAAGGTGAGATATTTGACCTAGGCTGTCTTTCCGTCGGTCCGTATGACCGCGAATATACCTCCTCCATCATTATACCAACTTGAATGATAAATGAGGTGTCAAATGAAAGCTTCTGATCCAAGGATGGTACTAAAGGTGAGATATTTGACCTAGGCTGTCTTTCCGTCGGTCCGTACGACCGCGAATATAACTTCTCCATCATTATACCAGGTAGAATGACAAATGAGGTGTCAAATGAAAGCTGATAATCCAAGGATGGTACTAAAGGTGAGATATTTGACCTAGGCGGTCTGTCCGTCGGTCCGTCCGACCGCGAATATAACTACTCCATCATTATACCAGCTAGAATGATAAATGAGGTGTCAAATGAAAGCTTATAATCCAAGGATGGTACTAAAGGTGAGATATTTGACCTAGGCAATCTTTCTGTCGGTCCGTACGACCGCCAATATAACTCCTCCGCCATTATACCGGGTAGAATTACAAATGAGGTGACAAATGTCAAAGTTTAGTAAAATTACTCAAAATTAGTAAATTCGTATATCAATCCACGCAAAGTTACACGTAAAATTCAAATATCGTCTTCCAGTTCTACTTTTGATTACTTTGGGTGAAAACCTAGGACTTACGAAGTCCAATTACTTATTTGCTTCGTGGACTTTTCTTGTAATTCTGTTGGGTTGCACCCTCATTAAATGCCCATTCCAGTTCATTTGTCCCATTGCTATTTTATTCATTATTAGTTACCTTGGTTGGCCATTCTCTTAATAGTTTCGTTGCTGAATCTATCCCATGCTGTCTTTTCAACTACCTTTATTAGTTATCTCATCTTCATTGAATTTATCCTACTCTTATGTTTTTCCATAATTGTCCAGTTTTCACTTGCATAGAGCACAGTCGGTCTCACTATTGTGTTATATATTTTTATTCTTGTCTCTCGTGTAAATTATTTTTTCCTAGTATTTGGGCTAACGCATAGTATAACTTGTTTGATTTCTTTGCTCTATTTGTTATTTCCCAGTCTATTATTCCATCTTTCGTTGCTAGTAATTATACTTCCCAGGTATTCATAAGTTGTAACAATTTCCAGTTCTAAGTTTTGCATTTTATCTTTATTAAAAAAAAAAGAAAAAAAGAGATACAGCAAACGATCGTGAAAGGAAAAAAGGTGATTTGATGCCTAATCCCGATGCTATGGTCCAAACAACCATTAAATCAAAGAAAACATCTCATCTTTAACTCCATGTCTAAAAGTATAGTGCTCTAGGAAAGCGAAAAATGGCAACCTACTAAATCCCTGAAACAACACCTACCTGCTTTGAAAATGGACTTCTGGAGTAGATCAGCTAGAAAATCAAGGCTTGAAAGAATACAAAATGACGAAATCAGAAATATAATGGGAGTCAAGTCAACCATCATAGATGAAATTCAAAGAAGACAACTAATCTGGTATGGTCATGTATAAAGAATGGGTGACACCAGGCTGCCAACACAAATTTTTAAATGGATTCAAAGGAAAAGAAGGAAGAGAGAAAGGCCAAAACAATCCTGGTTAGGCGGCATTCAGAGGGCAATTTCGGAAAGGAACCTTCACCATGACGAACGGAACGACTGACGAAGCTGGAAACTAGGAGCCGGATGGGTAAAACACCGGGATAATAAAATAAAAAAAACTGGCAGTCGGGGGAGTGCCGAAAGAAGTGAAAACTTCTTGAAAGTGTACCTCAGGCGCTTTCTTCGCAAGCGCCTTCGGGTAGACACTCTATATCTCCAACCATTATACCTTCGGTCGAGCTTATACGCAAATCAACCTATCTATATAAATAACAAGCTGGAAATGCGAGCATTATGATAAGGAAAACTTTGTTTATTTACGTATTTTAATTCCTAATATGGAAAATTGCTATTCTGAAAACTTGTTTAGAATTAATAATTAGGTTTTAATGTGCAATTATATAATTCTAATTTAAATGTTATGAACTATAAAGGCACTTTACTATTGATCGAAATTCATATTTTTTATACACCTCGTATAAAATTAATAAAATTTTATATATGATGGTTGCATCATAAATCTTAGACCATGAAGAGCTTTTATAAAGAATAACTTTTCTTCGTCAAATTAAAAATAAAAGAGATATAAATGAAAATGCTGTTGATATCCATAACTTGAGAAAAATCTTCAAATTTTTTTTTCCATTAGAAGAATGTAATTGCACATATAATTATCAGACCATAATTTTTTATTCCAAACAATATTATTTCATGTAGTCGGTTCGCTAATCTCAGACACAACTGGCTAAATTTGGCAGAAAAATAATTACTAAATAGTTAATAAGTACTAAATAATTAGTAATTTTGGCAAAATTCGCAAAAACAAAAAAATTACCTGCTAAAATCACTAGCCAGTAGTCTCGAGTTTATATTTTCATTTCATAACGAATGGAACAGTCCATTTATCATTCAAGGGGAGGGCGTATACTCGTATAAACTTTTTTAAAGCGGTTAATAAATTATTGCTTCTAAAATATACTCAAACTGTATTTTTGTACATCTTATTTATTTTATATAATACCTAATTAAATTCACTATCAAATGTCATTGATATTTTATTAATACTTAATTTAAAATTTAGTTTGACATTCACGAAGTGTCAAACTCAAATAATGTAAATAACCTATGCTTTGCTTAACAAATCGAGATTAAACAAGCTGAAAATGCGAGCATTATCATAACGAAATAGTACATTATATACCGCGGGACTGAAGTAGTACATTTAATCCTGAAGGTAAAGTTTATGGCCCGACCGCAGGGAGGGCCATAATTTACCTGAAGGATTAAATGTACTTCAGTCGCAAGGTATATACGATACTTTTCGTACTTCCGGTATGATTTTATTAATTATTTCAATAATTTCAATCAGTTTTTTCTCTCTTCAACTCATTTATTAAACTGTCTTTAAAATAAGTTACCATAGTAACATTGCGTTGTGACAGTTATAATTTAGAAACATTGTCATTACTAGTGTCATTGTAAAGAAACATTGTTATTGATAATTATTGGTATCATGAGTGAAGAAGGTGTATCTGATATTGATAAAAGAGCAGCCGAAGTAGGTGAAGAATTGTTACCACCGAAATCTAGAAAACTATACGAGCAGCAGTACGATGCTTTTAAAAAGTGGTGCCGCTTAAAAAATGTGAGACAACCTACTGAAAATGCGCTGTTAGTCTACTTCGATGATAAATCAAAAGCGGTTTGTGCCTCAACTCTCTGGGCACATTACTCAATGCTGAAATCGGTTATTAACATTAGAGAAGATATTGATATAAGTAAATTTCCAAAATTATTAGCTTTTTTGAAGAGAAGAAATGAGGGATTTAAGCCAAAGAAGTCAAGAATTCTCACGTCTGAGCAGGTAGATCAGTTCTTACGAACTGTCACAATATTAATTTGAATATTAACGTTAATTACCATTCTAATTAATTATATTTTTCAATAAAATATCCCTTAAATTCGTTTGTTTG
Source organism: Diabrotica virgifera virgifera (assembly GCF_917563875.1). Lineage (NCBI taxonomy): Eukaryota > Metazoa > Arthropoda > Insecta > Coleoptera > Chrysomelidae > Diabrotica > Diabrotica virgifera. The sequence goes on along the minus strand of NC_065446.1, from coordinate 86,318,668 downwards.
TGATTTAATCGTTCCGGGAGTTTCGTCAATATTTAATCCCGGAGGGATTAAATGTGACACTTTAGTACCTGTCACAAGGGAGTGAAGTTGTCACTTTAGGCCCGGAAGTACGAAAACTTTGTTTATTTACGTATTTTAATTCTTAATATGGAAAATCGCTATTATGAAAAGTAGTTTAGAATTAATAATTATGTTTTAATGTGCAATTATATCATTCTAATTTAAATGTTATGAACTATAAAGGTAGTTTACTCTTGATCGAAATTAATATTTTTTATATACCTCGTATAAAATTATTAAAATTTTATATATGATGGTTGCATCATAAGTCTTAGAACATGAAGAGCTTTTTATGAAGAATAACTTTCCTTCGTCAAATTAAAAATAAAAGATTTATAAATGAAAATGTTGTTGGTAACCATAATTTGAGAAAAATCTTCAATTTTTCTTTGCGTCAAAAGGATGTAATTGCACATATCAGACTATAATTTTTTATACCAAACAATATTATTTCATATACTGTCGGTTCGCTAAACTCAGACACAACTGGCTAGTGATTTTAGTCAATAATTTTGCCAATTTGGCAAAAAAATGATTACTAATTAGTTAATAATTACTAAGTAATTAGTAATTTTGCCAATTTTGGCAAAATTCGTAAAAAACAAATAAATTACCTACTAAAATCACTAGCCAGTTGTGTCGAGTTTAGCGAACCGACTATATTTTAATTTCATAGCAAATGGAACAGTCCATTTATCATAAAGGGGAGGTCGTATATTCGTATAAACCTTTTTAAAGCTGTTAGTAAACTATTGCTTTTAAAATATACTCAAATTGTATTTTTGAACATCTTATTTATTTTATATAATAGTTAAATTCACTATCAAATGTCATTGATGTTTTATTAATACCTACTTAATTTATAATTTAGTTTGACATTCACGAAGTGTCAAACTTAAATGTAAATAACTTATGCTTTGCTTAACAAATCGAAATTAAAAAACTGGCCTACTTAATAGCAACGAGGTCAGCTGGACGTGTAGTTTGTCGGAAGAAAATAAAACGATTGTGAGGTCACATTTTAGACTTTGAGGTCAATTATCTCGAAAACGGTTAGAAATATCGAAATGCCCTTTTCAGATTTGGATTCAGAAGAAAAAACTACATAAGAATCCATCGATAAATCTGATCTGTTTATTGCAGGAGCGGCAACGCAATAACACACACACTTTTGCGAATTTATAAACGAAATGTTTTCGTTGAAAACTAGCCTACTTAATAGCAACGATTTCAGCTGAGGTGTAGTGTGTCGGCAGAAAAATAAATGGTTTGTGACGTCACATTTTAGAGTTTGAGGTCGATTATCTCGAAGACGGTTAGATATATCGAAATGCAGTTTTCAGATTTGCATTCAGAAGAAAAAACTACATAAGAATACATCGATAAATCTGATCTGAGTATTTCAGGAGCGGCAACGCAATAACACACACACACACTTTTGCGAATTTATAAACGAAAAGTTTTCGTTGAAAATGAATCTTTGTATGTATGTATTGATGTGATCTTGATTATTGATATGAGATAATATTCTTATATGTCACTTAATTTAATCAATGTATTAATACTAATCTAATTAATTAACCAGATCACATATCAATATGTTTTCAATCTCAGGGCGAATTATAAATTAATTACTTACTTTCGTGGCTTCAAATATTTCTTAATGGTTCCTAATCGGGATAGAAAAGAAAAGGGTAAAAAAAATACACATATGGGTTACAATTATAATCAAAATATTTTTTATTTTATTTAAAAGGCAATCAATGCTTAATATTTGCTAATTCTTATTATTCTTAAACATAACATTTACAAATGGGAATCTTATTTCCTTTTGGTTTTCAATTGAAAGTTTTTATTAACATTTAACTATTAGGACTTATTAGGAACAACTCTATTTAAGTTTGATGAAGCTTTTCTGATATTATTGATTATGTTATTCAATTTTTTATGTGGAATTTAATACGAAAAACCCATACATTCATGTCCAAACAAATGAGACTGACCTTTTCCTGGTGATCTGAAAATGTCCTCACACAAGACCCGTTTCCTGCTATCCTTGGCTGCGATCAAACCTCGTCCTGGCTTCCAGTAATGTTCTCCTTTGAAAAACTAGCTCGAATAGCTCTCGTTCCTGCGTCTGTCGTGATGCTGTGTTCTACCTTTCTCGAAACTGCTATCAGCTACCGGGACACTCTTGGCTCAAGGAGGTTCTTTTACTCTCGACCTGGCCTACTTCTCGTTCCACGATAGATACTCCACACTCACGGAACTACACCGGCTTTCTCACTCTCCGTACACTACCGTCTACTACTCGACTTCACTTCTCGACAGCTCAAAACATTCTGATCTCACTTTGTCATTCATTCCCCTACTTTCTAAATATCCCTTCCAAATTCACAAATCAATCTTCCACCACCAACTCTCATTCGTAATATTCCTCAAAACCAATTTTTAATCTTTCTAAATATGCTTAATGGATTTCAAAAGAAAATATTTAATTCCCATTCTAAAATACTTTCTAACTATTTACAAATTTTAATGACCTATTCTCTCTTTCAAATGAGTCTTATTTAGCATAGGCTAATGATCGAAACCTTCCGCGAAAAACGATAATGAACTATCATCTATTTCACTGAGTTTTATTTAGCATAGGCTAATGATCGACCTTCCGCGAAGAAACGATAATGGTATGCGTCATTCACTTTGTTTATTCTAAGCACATTGTTCCGAGTTTCGTACGCTTATTCTAATCACTTCTTAAAATTACATATAACAATTTGTTGTATACAGGTTGTTTTAAATTTATATGCCCGTGGTTGAGAAAATTGAAAATATTTTATATTTAATTGAATTTTGTTTATAATTATCAAAATTTTAATTTTTATATCAAATAGAAATATAACAAATCCCCGCCTTGTATTCGATAAAATTTATCTGCATTTTTAAATAAATTTTCTCGAGGCAAAACCAACTCCCTGTATATTTCCTTACTTTAATCTACGTCTTATATCCTAACTTACTATCTACTTTAATTAGTCCCACCTGTAGAGTAATTGTTTCCTTATTTTCAGTGTCCTCATCCTGTGTTAGAGTGTCGGATATTATGTTGTCTTTCCCTTTTTCCCATATCAATTTTCTGTCTTTTTCCTCAGATTTTTCACATACTTTTATCGTGTATTCTGCATCCTCGTTTTCATATGCCTCCTCTTCAAATGCCACTGTTTCGATCATATCTTTTTTGCTTTCATTTTTTTGCTTTATTTCTTCTTCTCCTGAGCTCGTCTCTTCTTTTGAGGAATCCCAGGTTTCCTTTGTTTCTGATACTCTCAAATTTTCTTCTTCTGGGCTCAACTCTTCTTTTGAGGAGCCACAGGTTTCATTTTCTTTTGTCTTTTTCTGACTTTTTCTCCCTTTTCTTCTTTGTCCTTGCTTCGTTGCCAAATTCATTTCCACTGTTTGTTCTTTACCTGATTCGTCCGTATTTTGTTTCTCCTGTTCCTTGTCCTGTTCTTCTTCTTTTTCTTCTGTTAGATTCATCGTATTATTTTTAAAATCTATCACTACATGTTTTTCTGCCAATTCGTCAACTCCTACTATCATGTCATGTGACATGTTTGGCATTATTACACATTGTAGTGCATACATCTTCTTACCCAGTCGTACCATTACTCGTATGCCTTCATTTATAGTTGCCAATGTCCGTTTGTTTGCGCCCACTAAATTTACCCTAGGTATTTTGTAAATTAAATTTGTTAAGTTAATTTCTTCTATTAGTTTTCTGTTGACCAATGTTATTTCAGATCCAGTGTCTATCATAATTTTAATTGGTTTCTCGTTGATAAATCCATCCACAAATTTTAAATTAACTCCATTTTTCTTTTCGTTGTTTTCTGCCAATTTAATAAACTCCCTGGGGTTACAAAAGATTCCTGTTTGATTTTTTGTTTTTAGTGAGCGCCGTCGTGAAAAGACGCCGGTTGCTCATCGTTGTTTATATTTTCGTCATAATGTCTCTCTCCGGCATATTCTTCTGTCTGGGTATTATTTACCTCTCTTCTATTTTCTCTTGGTCTGTCGAATCTGTTTCGGTTTTCTCGATATCCCTGTTCATTTTGTCTACCATTATTTCTGTTTTCTTGATTTGAGCGTGTGGTGTTTCTATTCTGGTATTCTCGATTTCTGTCCTCATTCCATTGCCTATTTCTTTGTTCATAATTTCCTCTTCCGTTGTCTCTATTTTCGTTTCCCTTCTGGGATTAAAATCTCGTCTTGTATAGTCCCTCCTATTTTGATTTCTATCTCTGTAATCCTGTGTTTCTCGGGGCCTGTAATCTTCTCGCGACCTTCTTGATTTTGTTTCTCTTACACGTAATTCTCTTATTTGTAGGAATTGGCATAAACTATCTATGTCTTTGTAGTTTTGCAATGTGATATGGTCTTCCAGCGTTTCTTCGAAATGTCTTGCAATCAGTTCGACTAATTGTTCCGATGAGTAATTATATTGTAAATGTTTTGCATTATTGTAAATTTGCAAAGCATATGTCCTTTCTGATACACCCATCCTATCATTGTATTTCCCATTTTGCAATTCCTTGTTAATTTCCAATTGTTGGACTTTTCCCCAGAAATAATTCAAAAATTTTTGTTCAAATTGTTGCCAACTGTCAAATTCTTCTTCTTTGCAATCGAACCATAGGCTTGCTTCATTTTTGAGATGGTTTCTGATAGTTTCTTTTGCTGTTTCGAAATTTCCGATGTGCTGTATTTTCTTTTTCAGGCTATTTATGAACGGCACTGGGTGTAATCTTCTTACATCCCCGCCAAACCTTATCTTCACGTCATCTATGCTATGTATAACCATTTCTCTTCTTTCTCCGACATTTTGTTGAATATTGATTTCCGCAATCTTTCTTTCCACTTCTTCTCTGTCTGCTTTAATAGCGTTTTCAAACTTGTTTTTCAAATTTTCTATTTCTTTTTTCTGGCAATTCATTAACTCCTTCATTTTATTTTGAATTTTCATTTCTTGTTCTTTCATGTGGTCCTTCATTCTCATTTCTTGTTTTTGCATGTGATCTTTAATTTTCATTTCATACTTTTCTATGCGTTCCTCTATTTTCTTATTGTTCTCTTCTATCGCTTGTTTTGTTTCCTGTTGATTGTCATCCATTTTTTTCTCCACTTTATCCATTTTCTGTTCCATTTTTTGTTGTGATTCATCCATTTTTTTTGATGTTTCTTCCTGATTTTCTTGCATTTTATCCATTTTTTGTGACTGGAGTTGCATCAGTTGTAATAGTTTATCTATTCCTGATAATTCTTGCTGTTCTGATGCCATGATTGTCGTGTCTAAAATATCTTCTTGGTCTGAATGTTCTTTTTGTTTTTTGTTGTCTTTGCTTTGGCTTCTTGTCACAGACATTTGTTTTTAAGAAGTACTGTCCCCGCCAAATATGAAATTTTACTAGTATGTTACCAAGACGACTTTTTCTCACCCAAATATTATAAATTGTCAATAAATATATCAAATGTAAATATCGTAAAAATAAAATATTAAATCAGTTATGTAAAATTTGTACCTAAAGAGATCTAAAATTTTATGTTATCAAATGTAAGTATCTCACTTTTTACCACAGGCATATAAATTTTCAAATACCGGCTTTTCTCTTTCTATCCTTCAAATTTGCCACTAGAAATACTTTACAATGCTTTCCACGTTGGACGACAGTTGATGTGATCTTGATTATTGATATGAGATAATATTCTTATATGTCACTTAATTTAATCAATGTATTAATACTAATCTAATTAATTAACCAGATCACATATCAATATGTTTTCAATCTCAGGGCGAATTATAAATTAATTACTTACTTTCGTGGCTTCAAATATTTCTTAATGGTTCCTAATCGGGATAGAAAAGAAAAGAGTAAAAAAATACACATATGGGTTACAATTATAATCAAAATATTTTTTATTTTATTTAAAAGGCAATCAATGCTTAATATTTGCTAATTCTTATTATTCCTAAACATAACATTTACAAAGGGAATCTTATTTCCTTTTGGTTTTCAATTGAAAGTTTTTATTAACATTTAACTATTAGGACTTATTAGGAACAACTCTATTTAAGTTTGATGAAGCTTTTCTGATATTATTGATTATGTTATTCAATTTTTTATGTGGAATTTAATACGAAAAAGCCATACATTCATGTCCAAACAAATGAGACTGACCTTTTCCTGGTGATCTGAAAATGTCCTCACACAAGACCCGTTTCCTGCTATCCTTGGCTGCGATCAAACCTCGTCCTGGCTTCCAGTAATGTTCTCCTTTGAAAAACTAGCTCGAATAGCTCTCGTTCCTGCGTCTGTCGTGATGCTGTGTTCTACCTTTCTCGAAACTGCTATCAGCTACCGGGACACTCTTGGCTCAAGGAGGTTCTTTTACTCTCGACCTGGCCTACTTCTCGTTCCACGATAGATACTCCACACTCACGGAACTACACCGGCTTTCTCACTCTCCGTACACTACCGTCTACTACTCGACTTCACTTCTCGACAGCTCAAAACATTCTGATCTCACTTTGTCATTCATTCCCCTACTTTCTAAATATCCCTTCCAAATTCACAAATCAATCTTCCACCACCAACTCTCATTCGTAATATTCCTCAAAACCAATTTTTAATCTTTCTAAATATGCTTAATGGATTTCAAAAGAAAATATTTAATTCCCATTCTAAAATACTTTCTAACTATTTACAAATTTTAATGACCTATTCTCTCTTTCAAATGAGTCTTATTTAGCATAGGCTAATGATCGAAACCTTCCGCGAAAAACGATAATGAACTATCATCTATTTCACTGAGTTTTATTTAGCATAGGCTAATGATCGACCTTCCGCGAAGAAACGATAATGGTATGCGTCATTCACTTTGTTTATTCTAAGCACATTGTTCCAAGTTTCGTACGCTTATTCTAATCACTTCTTAAAATTACATATAACAATTTGTTGTATACAGGTTGTTTTAAATTTATATGCCCGTGGTTGAGAAAATTGAAAATATTTTATATTTAATTGAATTTTGTTTATAATTATCAAAATTTTAATTTTTATATCAAATAGAAATATAACAGTATGTATGTACCTTATAGACTCGCAAACTATGTATTTGATCATATAATGAGCTTATTGAAAGTTGTTGTACACGAACCTGGGATGGTTTCTGAGTTGGTACGACCAAACTAAGTAAAAATGGGGTTTGCCCCCCATAATTATTTTTTTTTTTGACAAACTGTTCTTTTTGAATTTTATACGATGTAGAACCAAAAGATACATTCGACCTTAAATTTTCACTTTTCTGTCACCAACGGTTATTTTTTAACAGCCTTAGAGGTAAACATTACCTCTTCTATATAAATAAAAATGAATATTTGTAGATAGATTTATTTAACTACTTTACAAAAAAAATGTTTGTAGCAAGTCAAAATTACAAGGTATATAAAAATTACAAGGTATATAAAATTACAAGGTATATAAAATATAAATAAAAAAATAACTTATAAATATCACAAACAAGAACATAGATTAACAAAAAATATTTTGTGTCACGGTAAGCATTTCAGTAGATGTTCTGCAATGAGTCATATATTCTTCCGAGCAATAAAAGCAATGTTTCAACAGATACCTTTTTATGACTTTTTTGAAACTGTTACAGCTTAGCTGTTTAATATCTTTTGGTAAAATATTGGAATAGTTATAATTAAGACAATTTTTATCTGAAAGACGCAATCTAGAGCGATTTGTTCGCAAATAGTGAGAGTTTCGCGTATTGTGAACGTGAACATCAGACTGCTTTATTAAATGAGCCCTTTTTCTGTGAATTTCAGTTAGAACTTGATATCTCAACAGAATAGCTAGCGGCAAAATTTTTAATTTGATGAAGAGAGGTCGGCAATGTTCCAGATAACTAACCCCTGCTAAAATCCGGATAGCTTTCTTTTGCATCCTGAAAATTTGAAGAGCATTTGTTCAATTGCCCCATAAGATTAATCCATAGCTTAGGTGTGAGTGAAATAAAGAAAAATATGTCACTTTCAATGTCTCAAAGTGGACAACCCTTGTTAGTTGACGAATAAGAAACTACGAATGAACTAGACAGCTTCCCCTTTACTTGTGAAATATGAGCCGACCAGTTCAATCGATTGTCTATGGTTATTCCCAATAGTTTAGCAGTCTCTTTTGTCATCTGGATCGCCATGTAAACCACTTGCATATATGTATGTATGTACCTTATAGACTCGCAAACTATGCATTTGATCATATATGATGACCTTAATGAAATTTGTTGTACATGAACCTGGGAAGGTTTCTTAGTTGGTACGACCACACTAAGTAAAAAGGGGGCTTGCCCCCCATAATTATTTTTTATATTTTTGGACAAACTGTTCTTTTTTAATTTTATACAATGTAGAACCCAAAGATACATTCCATAAGGTACATAAGGTGCAACGAAGTTCACCGGGTCAGCTAGTAATATATAAATTACTAATATGTCACCGTAACGATGACATTACTATACCTATATTCTATATTATACACTTGTATGCGGCAAAATAAACAGTACTGAAATTTGTATGCCTCAAATTTGTATGTGTCAGGCGCCAAAATGTACCTACTGAGTGGTTTCCGAACGTCGTTATAATCTTTGTGAATGTGATGATAATGTTAGGAGTTCAGAAAAAAATTTTTGCAGAAAAAAATTTTATGGTAGAGACTATTTTCGGTCATACGCAAAAGGTCACGAAACCGGGCAAGCTTAAAATCAACAATGGTTTCAGCCGGACGTTACAAATTTGCATTGGGAGGAAAATTTGCCTTAGAGGGAACATCCAATGAAAAATAAACCAAAAGACATAAAAAAGATAAAATCCAGATTACATAAAAAACATAAATAATAATTGGGTTGAATTTGTCTTTCTGTGATTTTCAGCTAATATATTTTTATGTTTTAACACTTTCTTTTCTTTAATTTTGGACCTTGTTAGTGGGGGACATTTCCTCATTTTCCCTCCCTGTAGATCCGCCACTGGCCAGTGAGCATCGTTAACATCTGTTTTATCGGGAACGTGCGTCGTCGTGAATAATGTTTGCAAGGATATATAATATCATGTATACTAGATATATAAATAATCATAAACATTTCAATACTCATTTCAGCACTGTTTATTTTGCGCCTACCTACTGTATTTATATACGTTGAGTCCGCGAGTCTTTACCCGTGCGTCATCATTTAAAGCATCCGAAATAACTCGGAAATTTACTAAACGCAATAGCAAGTGACAGAAAGTGGGTGTTATTCCGATCACGGGTTATCGTATAAAATTTGACGTTATCAAATAAATAGAATGTCAAATTTAAATTTTGCTTTAAAATTGGGGTGCATAATTACAGCTACATTCGAAGTAGCTTAATAAATTATTTAATATTATTGATTAATAAATAAATAAACAATTTATAAAAAAAAATCAATAACATATTTTCATTTTGTTATTTTATTCACTTTGGCGGAACATTAAACACGAGCATTTCTTGTACATTGTCAAAATTTATTGTAAAATAACATAAACTTATTTATCATAAAACTCCAATATAAAATTAGTTGTGAAAACAACTGTTTGTATATTATAAAAAACTTCAAAATGCAAAAATTCGACAAAATAACAGCAAAAAATTCAACAAACTGACAGCCCCAAAGGTAAACAAACCAAAACGTCAGAAATTGTACTTAAAATATGTGAAAACATCCCCAGTCGTCTTTCTTTGTATCTATCTCTTTTCAATGCACTGAGTCTAAATTGTTCATCAAAATAAAATGTGTTTTTACTTAATAACATTCAGCAGTTGGTTTGTCATTAGATTCATGCGTGGAAGAGAATGATGCTAGATAAAAAGTATGTGTTTTATCTCGCCAGGTATTAATGACGCACTGGTAAAGACTCGCTGACTCAACTGTATATGTACATACACATCATAATAATATATACAGTTGAGTCCGTGAGTCTTTACCCATGCGTCATCATTTAAAGCATACGAAATAAGTCGGAAATCTATTTCACGCAACAACAACTGACAGAAAGTGGCTACTGTTCCGATTACGGGTTTTATTATAAAATTTGACGTTATCAAATATATAGAATGTCAAATGTAAGTTTTGCTTCAAAATTTTTGTGCAGAATTACAGCTACATTTGAAGTAGCTTAATAAATTATTTTATTATTATTGATTAATAAATAAATAAACAATTTGTAAAAAAATTCAATAACATATTTTATTTTTGTTATTTTATTCACTTTGACGGAAATCTAAACACAATCATTTCTTTACCTTAAAATTTCAAAGCCCAATATAAAATTAGTTGTGAAAATAACTGTTTGTGTAATATAAAGAAACTTCAAAATGCCAAAATGCGACAAAAGCCGCAAAAAATTTAACTGACTGACAGCCATAAAAGTAAACAAAGCAGAAACGTCAAACAAATTGTGCTTAAAATATGAAAACATACCGAATCGTCTTTTTTTGTATGTATCTCTTTTCAATGCACTGAGTCTAGATGGTTCATAAAAATAACATATGTTTTTACTTAATAACAAACGGCAGCTGGTTTGTCATGAGTTTCATGCGTGGAAGACAATGATGCTAGATAAAAAGTATGTGTTTTATCTCGCCAGGTATTAATGACGCACGGGTAAAGACTCGCGGACTCAACTGTAGGTCGCGAATTCAATGCTTTTCCCTTCAAAAATGTTTTGCTTTTAATGTCATTAAAAAAATAAATGTTAATGACATTACTAGATATAAATCAATAAATTGATAAATGATATCTCCAGAGAGGACGGGAATCAAATTCTAGATACAGATATTGCTTCTAAAAAAATTTTATGTATCATTTTGAGAGTTATGAGATTATTAGAAACAGAACAAAAAGTAATCAAAAAGCTTATAAATTCAATCAAAAAATGCCATTACCAAACTATACCAAACACATCCAATATTCATTTTAAATGTACTTGAAAAATGTTTTAAGTATGATTTTAAAAGATATAATAAAATGAAAGTATAACATAACGCTATCAAAGTGGGTAACTTAATTACATATTCAATTAAAACAGTCAATAACTTTAAACTGTTTTTTAAAAGCTTTTTAAAAATGCTCTATTGGGACCGTGCAAGTTCGGAAAAGCGACACCTATTTCTACGCTCTGAACTTTTATTCGCACTTTTAATTATATTGGCCAATCATATGGTCCTGGTTACTGGATAATTGTCAAGGCCATAGTCCAAAAAAATAATAAGAAGAAAAAATAAGATTTAGGTTGTGTTATTCAAACATAAACAATTGTATGTAGTAAATAAAATTAGTTATTAAAATGCAGTATTGCAAGCAAAATACAATTAATTAAATTTACCTTTATATAATAACAGCATATCATATCAGTATTGTGAAGCAATATATTTTTTTCTTCCTAAATAACAATAGGTATGAAATGTACGTCAATTTGACAATTTCAGTTGACAATATGAATTATTTAAGAAAGTTTCAATATTTCTCCGCTATTCGCGCACGATCGTTTCGCGTATCCCTTCCAAGTACTTGCACACCGCGAATAGATGCAGTTGCGACCATTCCAATAAAATCTGATAGTAGGTACATACATTTGTAAAAACACTGTTTTGGAAGGCTACCCTCTTTTTTATCCGTACACTACATTAAAATTAAACGAATTATTAAACCAAAAACTAAAAAACAAACAAACATCAAGGCTTGGATGAAACACTTGGATTTTTACTAAAAGAGTTTGTTTTTTTTTTAATAAAATGGGGATTAATATATTTATTTAAAAAACTCATACAGAAGTAAAAACTTCAAGTTGTATATTGGTATAAAATTGTTTAGTAAAAAACTTCATAAAATGTCATTCAAATGGATTGCAAAACGTTTTCGTTCTAATTCGTCGTTTCGACTAAGAGTTAGTCTGTGCCCATTGAACTGGCAGTGTTGGCTTGTTGTTACTGGCCATTCTTCGCTCTTGTAGGGTAATATTCAGCACTATGCCCTGAAAAATCCTTTTCTTTAGTTAGAGTGTTCTTCCATATCACTCCGTGGAGTGCTTTCCTGGCTTGTTTTCCCAGTACTATTTTCATTTATATATCTTTCATACAAGTGCGATCTCGGTTTATCATTTACCCTAATAGGGGAGTGCAATTAGAACGAAAACATGCATTGTTTCGAAAAAATTCAAACAAGCTTATATATTTCTCAAACTTTCTTTGTTAGTTTATATACATGTTAAAGTAAAAAGTTCTACTCGCGGATTTGGCCGCTAATTGTTTATTAATTGTTTAAACAATAACAATTTTTTTGTATTAATAATTTTAAAAATATCGTTAAATTCATCATTCTGCTTTGATCAAACATGTTTCTATTTTGTTTTTGATTATACTGAATCCGAATATGGCATTGCAATTTGAAAATTCTTATACATAAGCTTTTATACAGTATGTCTGCGTAGCTAGGAACCAAATGGAAAACTTTTTTATTATCAATTTTACGAAAAAAAGTTATTTTTCATAAAATGCTCTGGATAGTCAAAAATCTAAAACTCAACCATCAGATATAAAATTTTATCAAATAAAAATGTATACCATTTTTATTCAGTTGCAATGCGAAGGCAAAACAATCTTACTTTTCAATTAGAATACGGAGCGCAGTCCAGTCCTCTGAATCGCGATTTTCGGCTCTTATTGGAGCCTCATCGGAAAGAACGTGGGCACTGTTCTCCATACCCCAATTGACTACCGTCGAGAGGTTTTCCCACCCATTGCAACCGAAGTGAAGGTATTAGGTGACTAGCGTCATCTGGCAATTGAAAGATGAAGTTAGTTTTTAATCCTAATAGCAAAATTAATAATATTGAAAATATTAAAAATATTACTAAAATATGTTTAAATTGAAAACTTATTGGTACATTTCCCTGGTGACACCTCCAAGGCTTCTACAATTTGCAAGCCAAATGGATGCTGCAGGGAAGACAAAGGGAAGGAATTCTACACTATGATGCAATTCGCAACCCCCGTCTGCAGCTCGGTAAAGTTCCAACGGAAAATGCACCTGGTTACTCTACGGAGTAATACGACTATAAACTAAAAATGTATACCATTTTTATTCAGTTGCAATGCGAAGGCAAAACAATCTTACTTTTCAATTAGAATACGGAGCGCAGTCCAGTCCTCTAAATCGCGATTTTCGGCTCTTATTGGAGCCTCATCAGAAAGAACGTAGGCACTGTTCTCCACACCCCAATTGACTAGCGTCGAGAGGTTTTCCCACCCATTGCAACCGAAGTGAAGGTATTAGGTGACTAGCGTCATCTGGCAATTGAAAGATGAAGTTAGTTTTCAATCCTAATAGCAAAATTAATAATAGTGAAAATATTAAAAATATTACTAAAAGATTTTTAAATTGAAAACTTATTGATACATTTCCCTGGTGACACCTCCAAGGCTTCTACAATTTGCAAGCCAAATGGATGCTGCCCTGAAGACAAAGGGAAGGAATTCTACACTATGCAATTCACAACCCCCGTCTGCAGCTCGGTAAAGTTCCAACGGAAAATGCATTTCTAGTTTAACTTTCTAATATATACTGCTTCTTACTGCTGTCCTGTTAAAGAACATGACATATTTTGACAGCTAATGCAAACATTATTATTTTAGTATTTTTTGTCGTTAAATAAGACACTTTTCCTTATATTTCTTTTAAGTAAAGATAAAATTTAAAAAAAAATAGTTTCAGTAATATGTGGGTTAAATTTGATTTTGATGATTTTTTCCATTTATACTTTCCATATTATTATAGTTTATATTTACCATACACTTTAAATTTTATGTCTGTAAATGAAAATTTACTTGAATACGCTTTAATACAAGAAATGTATTAAAAAGTCTTCTGAACGATTTGACCGGTCGATAAATGTCATTTCCTGGAAGACGTTTAGGGCTGACGGCTCCTTTTAAATTGTTCTGAAGGGCGTTCCACGGGTTGCGGCCTCTTTAAAACGTGCAGATGTATTATAAACGACTTGGTGCGCCTTCAGAGGATGGTAATTATTTCTTAAAAATGTATTTGTTAGACTAATTAAAGCTGGCACCCCCCGTTTTCGCTGATAGGTGGTTGGGTCCCTTCGTCAAAGGATCGGCCGGTGAAAGCGATTATAGGGGTTTAATTTTACTAACATCGATTTTAACCGGAAATAATTATTTAAGGGTATTATATTATTTCTTTTAGTGGTTTGTCAAAGTGCTTTTTCGCTTGGTGCTGGAACTTTATATTTTGTAGGAAATAGGTATCTATTATTATCGTTATTTCTTATTTGTTTAATAGAACTCTGTCTTGGATTCATAGACTTTTCCGCTATCATCGCTATATTGAATAAGGAATTTCGGTAGTAAATATTAACCAATTAATTTTTTTATCGTTTTTGAAAATAATAATAATAATAGGTAAAGAGTTATAACAATAGGAACAATACATCGTTTCTTTATTTATCTTTTTATACCATAATGATGCGACGATGGGACTAATTAAAAGCTTATCGCACAGAAGTTGTTTTCGTTAATTTGTTTTATTTGTTAAACTTCTTGTCTAGATTGGTTACTACAATTGCACTGTTCAAAATTTAGCCCTGTCCTTTGTTGGATGTTCCATAGTCACGATAGTCTTTTCATTCCTAGTCGTCTCTTTTCTATCCGTTGAGTAAGAACTGGATACTATCCCCTTTTTGTAATGTAGCACAAATCATCTTAATGATCAAACCAGGCAACCCTGTAGAAACAGTTAGGTCCTATAGACATATCAGTCTACTTTCAGTGATGTTAAAGGTTTTTTTTAACTACTAGACATATTACAGTAAATCCCGCAGTCAATACCCCACCACCAGTTTGGATTTAAACAAAAACATACTACCATTGAGCAAATTCACCAAATCTCCAATTCCATAATTTGTTTAGAAGAGAAGAAATACTGTTCTGAGCCGTTTTGGGATGTCTCTCAGGCTTTTGATCAAATCTGGCACACTGGCCTGCTATACAATATAAGACAAGTCCTTTCTCTCAGCTATTTTCTAATCCTCAAGTCCTATCGCCATTTCCTTGTCAAAGTACAGAATCAGTGCACTAACTTATACCTCACATACATCTCACATATAGGCGAGCGGCAGCAACTCCTAAAATTACGTTATACCGACCACGAAAATCAACTTTAAGGTGAATGACCAAATTTAGTCATTCTTTATGTTTTCGTGGTCGCTGAATCCGAATATGAAGTTCTTTTTTTAGAATTGGTGGAACATGTTCAAAAATCAAATTTTATGCAAAAATGAGGAAAAATCAATTTTGATGATTTTTCAACTTTACCTCGCTGTATTTTTGGTCGCTGTAAATATTTCCTTTTGAAAATTTTACTGTGTCATCTTTGAAGTATTTCGATATCAATGAGATTTGTTCAAAATGTTTATAGAAATTAAAAGAGAAGTTGTTAATTTTTAAACATTTTCTCGTCAGATTTCGTTAGTTTCAAGTTTACTTAAAAAAGTTGAGTGACAAACTTTCTAGTTTATAATTTTAACCAACACAACGATAAAACATAATTCATGAAGAAATTTTATGGAAAATTTTATGTCAAAATATGCAATAGAAAAAAAGTTAGGTGACTTTATAGACGAGCGGTACACCCTAAAAAATGCTTATTTCTCGAGATATTGAACACGGTTTGGTAAATGGCTAATTTTGGTCATGTTTAATGTTTTTGATGGTACCGAAAACGGAAATTAGGTTTGTTTTAAATTTTACGTGGGGGAACATTGTCAAATTTGCAATTTTACCCTAGAAATAAAAAAAAATTAAATCACGTTTTTTTTTTTAGTTTAACTCTCTGCAACTGTTCCATTTTAATATTTTTTCTGAAATTTTTATAGTATATATTTCACCCGTGTTGAGCTGCCCCCCCCCCACTTGCAAAAATTAAAAAACAAATAGCCCTGATTTATGAGCTATTTATGAGCTCTCATATTCCGCAAACTAAAAATTTTGAGCTCGTTCCACTGAGCAGGAATTTAATACCCTAGTGGGGGGGGCTGAGTCAGCCCCCCCCCACTACTTAAAAATAGGAATATTGAATCGGTTTTTGCGGCAGAATTACGAGCTATTTATGAGCTCTTGAAATTATATAGTTTCGATTTTTGAGCTCATCTCCTTCACCCCCAAACAACCCTTTAATTGATTTAACTTAAGAGAAAGATGCTGAGAAAACTTAAAATATATCGTATTGCGGATATAATTCATATAGCTTATATACTCTAAGAATAAACTATTAAATCAAGAGCATTTCGATTATTGAGCTACAACCCCTTCGCAAGAAAACCACCCTATCTTCCCGGCTTAAGAGAAAGTTGTACTTAAAATGCATTAAACTAATTATTTGGCGACTACATATCATTTAATAATTTATAAGCTTCCAAATTACGCGCATTTAGATCAGTAAATTGCAATTTATTTTGTATAGTGCAGTCACTGAAGGTAAAAATCAACGATTACCTTCAATTTCGGTGAACCTTCATCGATTTTCACGAAAATTGGTCAGTAGTTAGAGGATACGTCAATAAACAAAGGTCACATGGTACCACCTTGCTCCTTTACCCTGAGGGTGGATACCGCCCCTTCTCGGGGGTAAAAATTATTTTATAAAAAATAAATGCACAAATCAATAAAAGAACAAATTAAAAGCAAAATTTATTATATAAAGTTAATAAAATAAGTCAATACTTTTTAAGTTATTAAAGATCAAAGATTTTAATTATTTGTTAAAAAAAATGCATGTTTTGAAAAGGTTTTTTGTAAATCACTGAAAAACTTTAAGTTTTTACAAAAAAGTTAATAGTAGTTTAATTCGTATAGCTTATATTCTAAGAATAAACTCTTAAATCACGCGTCTTTCGATTATAGAGCTACAACCCCTTCGCAAGAAAACGACCCCATATTCCCGGCTTAAGAGAGAGTTGTTCTTAAAATAATTTAAATTAATTATTTGGCGACTACATATCGTTTAATAATTTATGAGCTTGCAAAATATACGCATCTCAATTATTGAATTGCCATTTTCTTTCTATAGTGCAGTCACTGAAGTTAAAAATCAACTAGTACCTTCGATTTCGGTAAATCTCCATTTATTTTCACGAATTGACAATAACAACTTGGGGTTTTAGCCTGGGGTATATGTCACCCCTTCTCGGGAGTGAAAATTACTTTATTAAAAATAACCCCACAAATCGAGAGAGGGACAAATTGTAAGCAAAATTTGTTATATAATGTGATTAAAATAAATCAATACTTTTTGAGTTATTAAAGATCAAATATTTTAATTTTTGGAAAGAAAATGCATGCTTTAGAGCGATTTTTCATAAATGACTCAAAAACTGTAAGTTTTTACAAAAAAGTTTTCATCACTAAAATTGAAGCTAATAAAAAATATAATAAATTGCTTACTTGAAAAACCCTTTAATGTTAATTTAAAGTAAGTTATTGGTAATTAAATGTATATTTTTTTCCGCGACTGTTAAAATCTAAGGGTTCAAGCTTAAATAACGGGAAAGAAATGCATTTTATAACACTTAGGTACTAAATACTTGTCAAAGTACTTAGAAATACCTATGAAAAATAAGATGCAGAAAAAGTTGATAGTATCAAAATCCGCTCACCAATTTTCGTGAAAATGAATGGAGATTTACCGAAATCGAAGGTACTAGTTGATTATTACCTTCAGTGACTGCACTATAGAAAGAAAATGGCAATTCAATAATTGAGATGCGTATATTTTGCAAGCTCATAAATTATTAAACGATATGTAGTCGCCAAATAATTAATTTAAATTATTTTAAGAACAACTCTCCCTTAAGCCGGGAATATGGGGTCGTTTTCTTGCGAAGGGGTTGTAGCTCTATAATCGAAAGACGCGTGATTTAAGAGTTTATTCTTAGAATATAAGCTATACGAATTAAACTACTATTAACTTTTTTGTAAAAACTTAAAGTTTTTCAGTGATTTACAAAAAACCTTTTCAAAACATGCATTTTTTTCACAAATAATTAAAATCTTTGATCTTTAATAACTTAAAAAGTATTGACTTATTTTATTAACTTTATATAATAAATTTTGCTTTTAATTTGTTCTTTTATTGATTTGTGCATTTATTTTTTATAAAATAATTTTCACCCCCGAGAAGGGGCGGTATCCACCCTCAGGGTAAAGGCGCAAGGTGGTACCATGTCACCTTTGTTTCTTGACGTATCCTCTAACCACTGACCAATTTTCGTGAAAATCGATGAAGGTTCACCGAAATTGAAGGTAATCGTTGATTTTTACCTTCAGTGACTGCACTATACAAAATAAATTGCAATTTACTGATCTAAATGCGCGTAATTTGGAAGCTTATAAATTATTAAATGATATGTAGTCGCCAAATAATTAGTTTAACGCATTTTAAATACAACTTTCTCTTAAGCCGGGAAGATAGGGTGGTTTTCTGGCGAAGGGGTTGTAGCTCAATAATCGAAATGCTCTTGATTTAATAGTTTATTCTTAGAGTATATAAGCTATAGGAATTATATTCGCAATACGATATATTTTAAGTTTTCTCAGCATCTTTCTCTTAAGTTAAATCAATTAAAGGGTTGTTTGGGGGTGAAGGGGGTGAGCTCAAAAATCGAAACTCAGCCCCCCCCCACTAGGGTATTAAATTCCTGCTCAGTGGAACGAGCTCAAAATTTTTAGTTTGCGGAATATGAGAGTTCATAAATAGCTCATAAATCAGGGCTATTTGTTTTTTAATTTTTGCAAGTGGGGGGGCCAGCTCAACACGGGTATATATTTCTCACATTTCTGAAGACAATGAAACCTGCTTTAAACTTTTTGTCTTATTAGAATAAAAGTAATGAATCGTTTAAGGTAAAAGGTGTAGATTCCTGAATTGCAAAGTTTAATCGCAAAATGTGAGTAACCAAATTTGGAATTTAGCATTTTAATCAAATTTATGTTAAAATATAGAGTACAAAGACCAAAATGTTTTATAGAAAAAGAATTGTGCAGCTTTAAATTTTAAGAAAAACGTAATTTAATTGTTTTTATTCTTAGGGTAAAATTACGATTTGACATGTTTCCCCCACCTAAAATTCAAAATAAGCCTAATTTTCGTTTTCAGCATCATTAAAATATAAAGTAAGACCAAAATTAGTCATTCGCCACACCGTGGTCAGTATCTCGAGAAATAAGCGTTTTTGTGGGGAAGTGCCACTCGTCTATAAAGTCACATAAATTTTTTCCTATTGCATATTTTTACTTGAAATTTTTCAGTAAACTTCTTCATGACTTATGTTTTAATTCTGTGTTGACTAGAATTATAAACTGAAAAATTTGTCACAGAACTTTTTAAGTAAACATGAAACTAACGAAATCTGACGACAAAATGTTTAAAAATTAACAACTTCTGAATTTGTTTAAACATGTCGGACAAATCTCGTTGTTATGTAAATACTTCGGAGAGGACACAGTAAAATTTTCAAAAGGAAATATTTATAGCGACCAAAGATACAGCGAGGTAAAATTGAAAAATCATTAAAATTGATTGTTCGCATGTTTGCCTAAAATTTTATTTTTGAACATGTTCCATCAATTCTAGATAAAAATAAACTTCATATTCGGATTCAGCGACCTCAAAAACATAAACAATGACCAAAACTTGCCATTCACCTATCATGGTCGCTTTTTCGATTTCGAAGCCTCAAATTAGGGGCGTGCCGCTCGCCTAATAATCTTTTTATCTGTCGCCATAATGGTCCAGCATTCTGATGCATAAGTGAAAACTAGAAAAACTAGACTTCTTATCTCATTTTTGTATCTATAGTGATTTCATGGCTTTTCCAAATTTTTGTTACGATTTCATTTAGACCGGGAGGTAGTGTCAAATTTAACCGGAGCAATTTAGCATGGCTGTTTTCTTTTTATTCAGTTAGGTGTTCCAAAGCTTATTAACAAATCATGTGTCAGCTGGCCCAAAACCGGGGATTTTAGGCAAGAAAAGTTAAAATGTGAAACTTGATGGAAAACGCTACAACTTATATGTCAAATATTTATCTCCGTGACTTACGTGTATAATAGCCAAGAATACATAGCTACTGGCTTTCACCTAGACGACTCGGGTTCAAATCCTTCCCCTGAAAATCTTTTTTGTTTTTAAAATTGACATTAATTTTAAGGTCTGTTCTAACAGTCATACTAGTCAGAAACCGTCAGCAAACAGTTGATCAGTGAGAGAACATTATACAGTCACCAGTGCTATCCCCTCTACTCACGCTGGTCGACTATTCGCTGATAGTTTCTGAATGGTTTGGCCGCTTGTTAGAACAAACCTTTACGATTCTATAAAAGACATACAGACTTTTTTATATTGTGTCGTATACATAGTAAAAACGTGGTACAGTCAAACCTGTCATATCCGGATCAATGTGGCGACAGACCGATCCGGATATGAAAAAATCCGGATATCAAGACCACTACTTCTTTTACAGTCTCTGAAACGTTTTCTCCTTCATACATTCTAGTAATCAACGCCGTCAATAATTTTCGTCGATAGACACGTTTTATAGATTGAATTATACATTATTTCGCCATCTTTTAGTTCGGCTTTTAGTGCGTTGTCTAACAGCAGGACTGCCTTTCTCGGTAGATTTCGGTAGATCCGGACGGCGCAGAACCGTTCGGATATGGGGAGGTCCGGATATGACAGGTCCGGATATGGCAGGTTGTACTGTGTTATCAAAAAATAATTATTTTTCAAATCAAAATGTCAATTTTAAAAACAAAAAGATTTTCCGGTTTAGGATTTGAACCCGAGTCGTCTGGGTGAAAGCCAGTAGCTAGGTATTCTTGGCTATTATACAATTAAGTCACGGAGATAAATATTTGACATATAAATTGTAGCGTTTTTCCATCAAGCTTCACATTTTACCTTTTCTTGCCTAAAATCCCCGATTTTGTGCCAGCTGACAAATCATTTGTTAATAAGCTTTGGAACACCTAACTAAATAAAAGGAAAACAGCCTTGCTAAAATGCTCCGGTTAAATTTGACAGTACCTCCCGGGCTAATTATTATGTGTAAAAGTATCTTACGGCAATGCGCAATTAGAGCATTTTTGCGATAGTTGCTACATTATATAAACCTTTTGCTCCTTTTTATGTCTCCCATATTCTTTGGCAAATTTGATATATTATATTCGCTCCAACGTCATTTAAGACCCAAATAATTTTAATAGTCATATTATCTGGACCGCCTCCCATAATTGCTGCTTCAACTTCACTTTTGAATAAGTCAGGTTCCGTGTCCAAAACTGGTATCTTCTTGTTGTGATTGGGCGTATGTGCTCTCCTCCATCATTAATTGTCCCAATATTCTTTCTACCTGTGTAAAAAATCTTTTTTAGAAGTGAGTAGAATTCCGTTATTATCTATGATAGTAAAGTGCTTGGGTGTAAAGAAAGGAACATATTATTATCTGCTTTATTTTTTTTTAAATGTCTCTGGTCTCAGCTTTGGTTTTATGCGTTCAAGATTTGCTTTATATTTAAGGGGCGTTCAAGTATTACGTAACGCAGCTTGGGGGAGGGGGTCTTGTAAAACATTACGGCGCGTTACATGGGGGGAGGGGGGTTCGAACAGCGCGTTACGTAATATTCTTTTTTAACTTAAATAAGAAAAACTACAGAATTTCTTTTATGTTTTACATATACCCCTGAATTGTATTATGTGGCACCCTCACGCTCCGCTCATGTTCCGACAACAGGACAATAGTATTCAAGTGAAAACATCTTAAAATTTGTAACCAGATGAAGCACAGTAACATGTGTTTACAATAATTAGCTGGACCTTTCTACACACCAAAAGATGAACAGATACAGATGGGATTAAGAGGTTGCAGTGCAAAGGGAACTACATGTTCATAAATCATGTATGTTTTCTGAAATCCATAACATGCAGTATCGTTTTCTGTAGCATTTGTTCATTAATGTTTTAAATACGCAAATTTTCAAATTATTTAAAAATGTCTTTAAATAAAAAGCATTAAATACAAAATCCACTATATTGATACTCAGTTTAGAAAATTGATAGATATTTTAAAAAATAATACCCTTATTTAACGTGTGATTCCTGAATTATTAATTTCAAAGTTTTATGTGATTAATATCTTGACGAAAATTATACATAATTTCAAAATTTCACCTTGCGTTATTCAGAATAGACCCTACATAATACACATTTTTGAGATGAGGTTGTTAAGCAGCTTCTAAAAACAAAAATATACACGGTGATTAATTAAAATTAAAGATAATGGACTATGCTAGACTTGAGTGAATCATCCTGTATATTCAAATTTATGTTTAAATAGTCCATAGTTGAATTTAAAAGTTGACGTATCCTAGCGTTTTTATAATTTTCTAAAATAATGACACATGACACAAGCAATTTTATCCATAAGTGGATTCCATACATTATAATTTTAAATGATCACCCTGTATTATTCATAAAGACCATGAAATCAGTTTGTTAAGCAGCTTTTAAAAATATAAAAATATACAGGGTATTCCATTAAAAATAAAGCTTATGGACTACGGTAGGCTTCCATGAATCACCCTGTACATTTAAATTATGTTTAAAAAGCACACATTTTTACATATGAAAATCTACGGGTCTCGGCGTTTTTTAAAATTGTTTAAAACAAGGACAGAAGTAATTTTATTCCATAAGTGCCTTCCTATCTATACAGGGTGTTTCAGAAAAAGGTAACACGATCTCTAGGATAGGTGGAAAATTGAAAAATAATTGGGGTTTGCTTACTAAATAATTTTTGTAACGGCATGCGTTTTCACGATACGGGGCGTTGAAGAACAAAAAGTTTTACACATTTTTTTCACTATTTTTCCGAAACTACTGGTAACATCGTATCTTATTCGTTATACGAAAATTTTTACTAAGCAAAATAAAATGTTGAAATAATAAGTATGTTATTTTAGTTTAAGTTTTTATTAAAAAATATAAAAATAGAAGAATGCATGAGAAGAACAATAAAGGATGAAGCCAAATATGTATGTAAGGATGGGGCCAAGAAGGGAAAATGTAAATGTAAATGTAAAATTAGTAATAAAAGATTATTATTGTAGAAAAATAAAAATTATTGTTAAAAACTTTTGACAGAAACTTTTAAAAGTGAATTGCCCACATGCCTAACGAGAAAGGTATTTGATCAGTGCGTCCTCACAGTCTTGACGTACGGATCAGAAACACTTAACTTAACTAAAGCCTTGCCTACCAAACTAAGAGTAACGCAGAGAAGAATGGAGCGGTCAATGTTAGGAATAACTCTGCAAGACACAATCAAATACGAAGAAATCATTAGAAGAACAAAGGTGTCTGACGTCATCGAAATGATAGCCAGGTTGAAGTGGAGATGGGCAGGACACATAGCCAGAATGACAGATGGGCGATGGACAACAAGGTTATTGGAATGGAGGTCAAGAGAAGACAAGAGAAGCGTCGGTCGACCGCCTACAGGATGGACTGACGGCGTAAGAAAGCTAAATAAAAACTGGATGAGAGCGGCGCAGGATAAATGGGGTTGGAAACGAGGGGAGGAGGCCTATGTTCAGCAGTGGACATTTGAGGCTGGACGATGATTGCAAGTTTTTATTATTACCTCAAATGCTATTAAAATAATAACAAAGTTCTTTTACCGAGTTTCCGGTACTCTTCGTAACCTAGTTTTCCATCAATTGCGGAGGGAGGGGGTCAAAAATCTTCAAAAATTGTGTAACGTAATACTTGATCGCTCCCTTACATGCAGATCCATGGAATCGTCCATTTGAATAAGTTGGCCACCTTTGAATTTTGGTGTTACAGAAGAATCCTACGAATATCATGGATTCAAAGAATGTCAAACGTGGAAGTAACTAGAAGGATAGGAAGTCAACCGGAAATAATACTAACTATCAAAAGACGAAAACTTGAGTACTTGGGACATGCGATGAGAGGGAAAAACTACTCAGTATTACAACTTATTATGCAAGGCAAAATCTGAGGAAAGCGAAATGTGGGAAGACGAAGAACATCCTGGCTTAAGAACTTACGGGAATGGTTCGAATGCAGTAGTGCAGAGCTATTTAGAGCGGTAGTCAACAGGGTCCGTATTGCCATGATGATTTCCAACTTTCGATAGAAGATGGAACTTAAAGACAATTATTAAAAGCCAAAGAAAGAATAGGTTATAATATCTAGCCATCAAAGACGCCTTCAAATATTACACGCAAAAATAAAAAGTGTACAGATAATCTTCTTCTTTCTTGTATTAATGCTGAAAGTTACTATAAACATTGCGATGAAATCAAACTTTATGTTCAGGTATATGACCCACACATTTTATGTTTAACGGAAACTTGTATCACTAGCGATTTTTCAGATTCTGAGCTACAGATCCCTGAATATGTAATGGCGCGTTGTGATTCTAGTAGTCGTCATACAGGAGTTCTAATTTATACGAAAGAATACATAAAAGTCAATAATATCAAAACATTTATTATTGACAAGAGTTTGTGGGTTTTGTCTTTGGATGTTGTAATTAATGGATCATATTATGGAATAGTGGGTCTTTATAGATCGCCAAGTGGTAGTATAAGTGAATTCATTGATGTATTTTTCAAGTGGATGGATGATTATTATGAATCACATAGTAGTTGTAGTATAGTCCTTGCTGGAGATTTCAACATACATTATAATAAAAATTGTCAGGGTAAAAGTAAATTGAAAGAATATATAGAAAATAATGGAATGCAGCAACTTGTAAATGAATATACAAGAATTTTTAAAGATTCAAAATCTATGATTGGTCTTGTCATAAGTAATGACTATACGTTAACTGCTCATGTAGAAAAAAATTACATAATATTTGATCACTGTATTGTCCATGTGTTCAATAATAAAGTAACTAAAAGTGAAGTCATTGAAACAAAACAAATTCGTTCTAAAATAATATATGATAATATGGTAAACATGTTGATTAAAAAAGATTGGGCATATCCTTCGGTAAACATCGATGAAGATACTTTCATGAATAATATCGTAGATGTTTTGAATAGAGTGTCACCAGTTAAAACTGTGGAAGTTAAGACCTTTGGTAATAAATGGTTTGACAACACTTGTAAATTGGCAGTTAAGAATAAAAATCTTGCTTATAAAAGATTTTTGTTTACAGACGATTGCGTAGATTGGAATAACTATAAAATTGAAAGAAATAACTGTGTTAGAATTTTAAAACAAGTTAAAATTAAATTTTATGAGTCAAATATTGATAGGAATAGGGGTAATTCTAAACAAATGTGGAAACATCTCAAACAGTTAATAAAACTATATCACAATTTCAAAGTCTTGAACATGAGGGTGTAACATATAGTGTAAATTTGGCAAACATATTAAATCAATATTATGTTGATAGTATTAAAGATATTATTGTAAGTTTTGACCAAAATAGTGATATTAATTTAAATTTGCAGGCAGTTGTTTCATCTGATGTAAATTTTGAAACTTTTGAGAGCATACCACTAAACCAAATATATGATATAATCAAATTTCAATATAAAAAAAAATAGTACGGATGAAGTAGGTCTTGATATTATCAAAAATCCTCATGTGTTAGGTCATGTGTTAGGTTATCCTTTATTAAATTTAATTAATATGAGTTTAGAGAAGGGCCTGGTGCCCAAGCAATTTAAAATATCAACTATAGTTCCTGTTCCAAAAGTTCCTAATACTAATAAACTTGATCAATTACGTCCAATAAATATGCTCCCATTTTGTGAAAAAGTTTTAGAAATTGTGGTGTACAATCAGCTGATTAAATTTACTTCAAATAATATCCTGTATAATTACCAGTCTGGATTTAGAAATTCTCATTCATGTGAGACCGCATTACAGTTAGTTGTCTCAGATATGAAAAGTATTTTAGATACGACAGGGGTCAGTATATGCGCAGTTTTTATATATCTCAAAAGAGCATTTGAAACAATAGATCGTCATATACTTCTTTTGAAATTAAAGAAATATGGTTTTAACGGGACAGTTTTTAATTGGCTGGAAAATTAGCTGTCAAATAGGTACCAAAGGACTAAATTAAATAGTGAAATGTCAAATCCACAGTTAAATGATATTGGTGTGCCGCAAGGCAGTGTACTTGGACCTCTACTTTTCATATTATACATTAATTATTTGGAAAACGTATTAAGCAAATGTAAAATTCATCTTTTTGCTGATGACACATTAATATATTTTTATGGGGAAGATTTTGTTGATGTAGTGGACACGATGAATCGTGAATTGCATTTATTAACTGAAAGATTTAAGCTAAACAAATTGAAAGTCAATGAGTTAAAATCCAAATACATGTTTATTGGTAATAATACTCTTTTCGGGAAATTCTTAAGTTTGGATGTTCACATTAAATTAAATAATGAAAAAATTGAAATGGTTCAGGAAATAAAGTATTTGGGATTTATATTGGATAGGAAACTAACTTTTAGTAAACATGTTGATTACATTTGCAGAAAGATAGGGAAAAAATAGGTTTTTTTCGAAGAGTATCACCATTTTTGACATTTCAAACTAAATTAACAATTTATAATTCGTTAATATTACCTCACTTTTTATATTGTTGTTCATTGATTTATACAGGACGTTCTAATTATGACAGGCTTCAAATTCTCCAAAATAAGGCTATGCGAGTAATATTGAGATGCAATCGATATACTCGAATTCAAGATATGCTGAAAACTTTAAATTGGTTAAAAGTTGAACATTTTATGTATGTCCAATCTATGACATTCTTATTTAAGATGGTAAACCATTTATTGCCTGAGTATTTAAACAGTCAGTTGGTCCCGATAGCAAATGTTCATGAGCATCGCACTAGAGCTGCAAATTCAATAAATTTTTATGTTAGAAGAACCAACAAGTCCAGTTCAATGAAAAGCTTGTTTCATAAAGGAATTGTACAGTTCAATAATATACCTTATCACATTAAAAATAGCCATAATGCAACTATCTTTAAGAGATTATTAGTCCATTATATTAAAACTAAGACCTAGAAACCAATTGGCAATGTTTGTTGTACTTCCAGTGTTTTTATTTTTATTTTATTTTCTCTTTTTTTATTTTTTATTTGTATATTGAATGTTTCTGATTAATTTAATTTGACAATGCTTATTTCTTTATTTGTTTAGTCTCATGTTTTTAATTTTTGTAATACTTTATGACAATTATACAGCGCTCCTTGCCTTGACAATTCTTATGTAATTTGTACAGGTGTGGAGTGCAATGTTTTTGTTTTGTGTATTATCTATTCTGATAAATAAATAAATATCTATCTAAAGAAGAAAATCATTGTCTGTTCAGTGCTATGGCTTTTAAGCACTTTCTCTGCTGTTTCTGTATTCTGTTATCCATTGTTTCCTTCTTTCTTCTCTATAACTAATAGTTTTTGCGGCATTGCAATATGAATGTTGTTTTTGTCCATATGTTGTTTGAGTACTCTTCTCGTTTTAATTTTAATGATTGTTTGAGGTCACATAGGTCAAGCACAGCGGCTTTTTTGTATGGATCGTTGTATCTTAGATGCCATTTAGTTGAGGTATATCTTGTTTTTGGACTGTTTCTTAGCTTCATGCGGAATTCTATTGATAATATAGTAATGGTCGCTATTACAATATTTTCCAGGACAAGTCTTAATATCCTTAACAACTTCCCCTATTGTTACTTAAAGTGTTTCTTTATTTTCCTCTATTATTACCAAATTCCAAAATTCAAAAACCTTTTTATTTCAGTATTTAATCTACTACACCTCGAAGGCTGTGAAGGTAATTTTTTGCATCGTTCGGCACACCGCACTCATCTCGTCTTGGCCATTCTCCGATAGAAGCGAGCACCCGCCGTAGCCGTACGGTGGTCGTTAAGATAAAATTACTTATATTATTCACGTAACCGCATTACTTCAATAAATGTCTGGTATAAATTCCTCTTGAATTCTGTAGAACGAATTTAATCTCTTTACATTTTTCTACTCCGTTTATATTACATCAAAAAACGCCGAGAATTGAGAACAACTTAAAGGGTCTAGCAATATAAATAACTGAATACCAGTTAATTAAATTTGTTTAAATATTGTCCAGGATATTTTTAGATATAAATGGGTGCAATAAGAATTTTTCTTCTCATATCTGTAATCATTTTTAAGTATGTAATTTATATAATAGTCCAGGAGACTCCAGATAGTCCAGATTTTTTTCGTAAAACTGATCTGGTCAGGCAACAGAAGTTATTTTAAGTAGTTTGGACCTCTATAACAATAACCTAAATTCTAAATGTTTCCTGTAGTAGATTTTGCGAGTTTAATTAGGTATTTCAGCCAGCAACTCTAACTTGGAAATCATACAATGTTTTCATAATAATAAAATAAGGAATTAAGAACCATAGTAAACGCTCCATGGTACGTCCCCAACGCAATAATAGAGAGAGACCTGAAAGTTCCCAGTATCAAAGAAGAAATCAGCAAATACAGTAAAAAGTAATAAAGAAAGACGCGAGTCCAAATGATTTCGAGAGTGAATTATTAAACACGGAGGGTGAAGTTCGCAGACTGAAGCGTTATAAACCAACTGACTTACCAAATAGATTTTAGAAAAATTAGAACTATTTTAAGTGTTTAACTATCGAAGTTTGAACACATATATTACAGTTTTATAAGTGCTTTCTTAAAGCTTAGGATGCAGTCTTTAAAATGCACCAAATTATTGTACTCTAGAAATACTTCTTTACTTACTTTCTATTTTTGAGAAAATTAAGTTAGATAACAAAGATGTAATACAAAAACCGAAAATTACCAGCTAAAAAATAAATGTTTATACAAAGTGATGAAAACTTTTTTCTGTAAAACTTCCCTAAAATACATTTAATAATAAGCTTTAACAATAATAAATG
This sequence comes from Diabrotica virgifera virgifera, assembly GCF_917563875.1. Lineage (NCBI taxonomy): Eukaryota > Metazoa > Arthropoda > Insecta > Coleoptera > Chrysomelidae > Diabrotica > Diabrotica virgifera. The sequence goes on along the minus strand of NC_065446.1, from coordinate 86,289,424 downwards.
TTCAGCAGAAAAAAAATTTTTTTGCGCTTATACAGTAGTCTGCCTAACTTGGAGCCTATTGATAACTTTTTTATTATCAGTCTTTCGAAAAAAAGTTATTCTTTATAAAATACTCTGCATCGTATATAATCTAAGATGCAATCATCAAATATAAAATTTAATTAATTTTATACGAGGTATGTCAAATAATATGAATTTCACTCAAGAGTAAAGTACCTTTACATTTCACAATATCGAAAATTGTTATAAAGAAAAGTTGTTTGGAATTAAAAAATTTGTTTTAGTGTTCAATTACATCCTTCTAATTAAAATATTGTGAATCATAAAGACACTAATTCTTAAGAAAAATTCATATTTTTTACATACCTCGTATAAAATTAAAAAAGTTTGATATCTGATAATTGTATATTAGATTTTAGACCAGGGAGAGCTCTTTATGAAGAATAACTTTTTTTTCGTAAAAGTGATAATAAAATCATTATCATAATTGTAATAATATGAATATGAGTAAATTATTTTAAATGGGAAATAAGCCACAATTTTACCAAAAAAATAAATTTATTAACGTTTCGATGCCCAAGTCGGGTGTCGTTGTCAAAATACAATACTTTGTAATACAATACTTTGTATTTTGAAAACGACACCCGACTTGGGCGTCGAAACGTTAATAAATTTATTTTTTTGGTAAAATTGTGGCTTATTTCCCATTTATAATAATTCATTATAAAAATGCCACAAGGAAATAGCTTCAGAACAACATTATGAATATGAGTATCCGTTATTTGAGAAAAAATTGAATTTTTTTTTCGATTAGAATGATGTAATTGTATATTTAAACATAGTTTTTCATTTGAAACAACTTTTCATTATATTATTTTTTGATATTCTGGAATATAAAGGTACTTTACTCTTTAACGAAATTCATATCTTTGACATAACTCGTATAAAATTGATAAAATTTGATATCTGATGGTTGAGTTTTAGATTTTTGACTAGCCAGAGCATTTTATGAAAATAACTTTTTTTCGTAAAATTGATAATAAAAAAGTTTTCTATGTGGTTCCAATTAGCTACGCAGACATACCGTATAAGAGCTTCTGTATAAGAATTTTCAAATTGCAATGCCATATTCGGATTCAGCATAATCAAAAACAAAATAGAAACATATTTGATCAAAGTAAAATGATGAATTTAACGATATTTTTAAAATTATTTATACAAAAAATTGTTATTGTTTAAACAATTAATAAACAATTAGCGGCAAGGGCGTAACAGAGGCCCCCGCAGCGTTAAGCTTGCGGGGGGCCCCAATGGCTTAGGGGCCTCATCTTGTCATCTGATATTATGTAAAAATATGTTATTGCTATATTATTTTACGTTGTGTGTTTAAAATTAAAAACGTAAATTTCTAAATAGACGTATTTGCCAAGTGAATCATCTCATAATATCTAGAAACTTAATCCCTTCCGGCCTACCGAAATTTTATGGTAACGACAATAAACTATAATGCTTTGTACGTGACTATTGCAAGATTTGAGAATTGCAATTTGCCGAAATGGGTTTTCTCTTTAATCTTTACCTACGTTTAGTATTTCGATATTAGTTGCATACATACGTTTTTTAAGCAGTGCAGTATTGAAAATGAAGTCCATCCGAATTAATAAAATTGTAGATATGTTCGCTGATAGTAGATAGTGCACGAAAAAACTTGTTCGTCTCATAGAATAATACTAATGTAATCATTTAGTAATTTTTGTTCTACTTTATTCTATAATTCTAGACCAATAAAGATGAAAAATGTAAGTCGTCATAAACAATGCATGAATACACCAATAGCTCAGTAAATGACAGTTTTGGAGTGAAATTATCAACGTCACGACGGACGTATTTGCTTGACAATTAAGTCCAGAAATGTATAAATTGACTAATTATAAGCAACTTCTATAGAGTTTCTTTATCTGTGCTAATACTTTGCAATCATTTGTGAGTGAAAATGTTTATTAAAAAAAACAACGTTTTCAGACCGGTTTTTCGCAAATAACTCAAAAATAAGTATTTATCGAATTAAATATTAGATATCGAAAAAATATTTGTAGCAAAAATGTAGCTTATAAGATATGAGATTCAGAAAATGGTGTACTTATTCATGAAATCTATCGACACAGTAAAAGCACAGTTGAAGCCCATGAAGAATTATTCTTATTTGTCCAATTCCAAATCGAATATTTCAACCTGAAATAACCAAAAAATGAAGCAATTTTCGGGAAAAACTCTTAAAACTTTTTTAAATGTTTCAAAAAAAAGCTTTATTTTTATTTTTTATAAAAGTTTCTAGCACCAAAACTATGCGAGTTACGCTCAAAATAAAGTTGACTCCTTTTTTGGTAAAAAAAAATCGTGAAAATCTGCCCCTATTTCGGACCCCAAATAAAATTTATCATTAGCGCTTTACCATTTACTTTAAATATTTATTGTTTATATGATCTGTAAGTTTGACCGGTTCGAAGTTCTTATTTTTGAAAAAATTTAAAAGTTTTGTTATTTTGGAAAAATGCCTTTTTTCAAAATAACTTAAAAAGTATTAGTGATACGAAAAATCTCAAAGAGTAAAGAAATGTAGGTAGGTCTTGCTTTTATAAATATTTTGGCTTTATTTTGTTTATCTGTATGACAAGAATTGGTTAAGACATGGCTGTTTAAAATTTGCATATACTCGTGATTAGTGACTCGGTCAAGCCCTTAAACTAGAATCCTTTTAAAAATAAGCACTTTGTACCGGTGAAACTTACAGGTCGTATAAAAAAGTTAGGTAGTTTGTAAAGCGATAACGATTAGTTTCATTTAGGGTGCTAAATAGGGGGAGATTTTCACAATTTTTTACCAAAACATGGGATTAACTGTATTTTGAGCGTAACTGGCTTAGTCTTGATGCTAGAAACTTTTGTAAAAAATGAAGTTTCTTTTAAACACTTTAAAAAATTTCTAATGAGTTTCCCCGAACAGTATTTCATTTTTTGGTTATTTCACGTTGAAATATTCGATTTGGAATTTGACGAATAAAAAAAACTTTTCATGAGCTAAAAGTTTTCTTTTACTGAGTCGATAGACTTCATTTTTGTTTCACTTTTTTTTTATAAGCTAGATACGTTTTTGTTAACAATATTCTTTTCGACTGAATACTTACTCTTTGAACTATTTGCAAAAAATCGCCTAAAAACGTCGTTTTTTTGTTGAGCAATAAACATTTTTATTCGTAAATAACTCGAAAAGTCTTAAGTTGACCACTTCGGTGGTGAACTGAAAATTACACGGTATCGCCATAGTTTACGTTGATTTACTGGGCTGTAACACATATAGGTATTTGTTACACATGTCGCATTAGATAATTTTTTAAAGGTGGGCCCCATTTCCAATTCTGCGGGGGGGCCCCGACGGAGTTTGTTACGCCACTGATTAGAGGCCAAATCTGCGAGTAGATCTGTTTACTTTAACAAGTATATAAACTAACAAAAAAAGTTTTAGAAAAATATAAGCTTGTTTGAATTTTTCCGAAATAATGCATATTTTCGTTCTAATTGCACTCCCCTATTATTTTTCTTTCTTAGACGTTATTTTGTCTTATTTTCTGCGTCGCGGAGAATTTCTTCCAGGTACTTGAGCTTTTTGATAACACCTCTCAGTAAACTGTAAATTCTGTAGTAATTTAAATTTAACGAAATTTTGCGAAAATTAACGGACAATTAGAAAATACCATAAACAGATTGCTATCAAATAAACTATAACTTACCAAGTGAGGATGTGATCATTGGTTCTGTTTGTTAATCTGAAACAAAAATATATTTTAATAAAACAAATACACTTAGTGGCTTTCTGCTCCACGCAAATAAAAAAAAGATTTATACAATTCACTTACAGCGGATGTGTAAATCTTCTATGTTCTACCAATGTGTTCTACCACAAATACGGAGCAGAAACCTTAACTTTCACAAAAACACCAACGAAAAAATTGAAGACAAAACTAGTGTAGGAAACACATAATGAATCTCGCAAAACGGACACAAGTCTGGTTTTATTCTTCTTTCTGACATATCAAGGGGTGCTTATTATGAGAGTAAATTTTTTCTTAAAAAATATATTCGTCCCGGAACCTCCCTTTTCATCCCTTTAAAGGGGTTAATTTGTGGTTTTTTCGAAACGGAGCCCTTCCTGTACGTTTTGCAAAAAATTTATTTCATATTACAATGCAGAGGACTATATTTCCTATTCTTTATTTCCGATAGCATTATGTCTATCACCCACCGTTTAGCGGGGGTGGCGCCCCAAAGTTGACAAATTTTTAAAAAAGATGTTTTAAAAAATATATTTTTCCCTAATTTTAATGAAAATTAAGAAGAAACCCTGCGGCAGTTGGTCACAAATAAGTGACTGAGTTTTGGTATAGGTTTCATTTAAGGGCAATTGCAAATTTTTTAATTACAGGGTGTTACATTTTAAAAAACCCCTTTTTATACCATCTGAACCGCCCATGCTAGAGTAAAAAAAACTTTCAGCGATTATAAATGTACTGGTGTTATTTACAAATGTGTATAATGCACCGCCATATTTTCCCCGGAACCACCCCAAAAAAGAGGAGATTAATTAATAAAGAAAATAATCAAAAATTGATTTTGGACCACCACTGTGGCTTTGGGGTGCAAAGAAAATAAAATATGCATGGGCCTTATTGTGTAGCAGAGAGTATGTTTTTTGAAGTTATACTTCTTTAGCCGCGATTGAGAGTAAAATTTTTCATAAATCTGCGCGCATGCGCACACAGACAGTATGACGTTCAGTTGCTAATATTTCAAATTATGTATCAGCGCAAATAAGCCATTAAAATGCTCTATGGGGATTGGGAACATAATATCTGACGGGCATGTGTCGGATGCGTTATCCTTATCGGATCATGCATACATATGCTTTGAGATAAACTCAGTCAAACCGGAACCAAGGTTCTATAGAGACCCTAAGGTGACCGATTGGGAATCCTTTAAGAGGGATCTTGGCACAAGGGTACGGAATTATCCTAAAAGGCCAAAAAACAATGTTGAGGTTGAGATGGCAGTAGACTGGTTGCAGCATGCAATAGTCGTCTCATATGAGGAAAACTGCCCGTTAAAAGAAAGTCACCCTCCCAGGCAAGTAACTTGGTGGAATAAGGAGCTGTCTGATCTCAAAAGAGAAACAAGACGGCTCTTCAATAGGGCGAAGAAATCAGGTGATTGGGAAGCATATAAGGCTAAACTGAAAACCTATAATAAGAAAATCCAATCCGCTAAGGAAAGATCCTGGAGAGAATTCTGTGAAAACATTGAAAGTGTACCTGAAAGCGCCAGGGTTAACAGAATCCTCAAAAGAGATAACATTAACAAACCCAAGTCAATGAAATTGCCCAATGGGAAGTACACGGACACAGAGAAGGAGGCTGTAGAGCATCTTTTAAGTGTTCACTTTCCAGGGTCGACGCAATTGACTGCTAATAACAATCATCAAGCAAACAATAGCCCAACCAAAAGGGACTGGCTGACCTCTGACGAGATCTTTGGTTCTCACAAGGTCAGATGAGCTATTGAAACTTTTGAACCTTATAAAACTGCGGGACCGGATGGTATATTTCCTAAGCTTCTCCAGGAGGGTCTGAAAATAATCATGGGTCCCCTGATCACAATATTTAGAGCTAGCCATGCTCTGGGATACATTCCCAAAGCTTGGAGAAGGGCAAGGGTGGCGTTTATTCCCAAACCAGGAAAAACAGATTACACCTTAGCAAAATCCTACAGGCCTATAAGTCTGACCTCATTCATGTTAAAAACCATGGAAAAAATCTTGAACGAACACATCAAGAAAAACAATTTAAATGAAAATCCACTGCACCAACGGCAATGGGCGTATCAGGCAGGGAAATCAGGTGAAGCCGCCCTGCACAACCTAGTGTCGGAACTCGAAAGGAGTCTGCATCAGAAAGAAGTCGCCCTTGCTGCATTTTTAGATATAGAAGGTGCATTTGATAATACCTCAATCGAGTCTATACAAAGCGCACTGGTGAGGAAGAAAATCAACAACACAACATGCAAGTGGATTATTCAGATGCTTCAGAGCAGAATAATATCCACAGATACGCATGAAGATACCATAAATCTGAGGGCAACTAAGGAATGCCCTCAAGGCGGTGTATTGTCACCGTCATTATGGAACATAGTTGTCGATGATCTGATTCATGGGCTAAGCGCCCAAGGAATCTGGGTCCAGGGCTTCGCAGATGATATCGTGATAGTAACTAGGGGAAAATTTCCCAGCACTGTTGCGTATCAGATGCGATATGCCCTTCACTACATAGAGAACTGGTGTCTGAAAGAGAACCTCTCCGTAAACCCTTCTAAAACTAAACTGGTAGCCTTTACAAATAAGAGGAAGCTTACTGGACTGAGTGAGCTGAAATTATTTGGAGAGGTACTGGAAAAAACCAATGAGGTTAAGTATTTAGGGTTAACTCTGGATTCGAAACTCAATTGGAATACTCATATTACCAATATAACCAATAGGGCTAAGCGACTCTTCTGGAACTGCAGACGAGTTGTAGGTAAAACCTGGGGATTGAAACCAAAGGTGATATGTTGGTTGTACACATCAGTGATACGACCGACAGTTACTTATGGGTCAGTACTCTGGTGGAGAAAGACGGCTTTGCAATCTTGTGTGACCACGCTCACCACCCTACAAAGACAAGCGCTTCTAAATATAACAGGAGCCTTGAATAGTACAGGAACGGCTTCATTAGAGGCTATCACAGGTCTCCCTCCGCTGGAATTGTATATTTCGTCGGTAGCCTTTATGACCATCCTGAGGCTCAAAGCAAACAATACTTGGAGGCCAAATTATGTATTGAATAGCCACACAAACATTACTGGGACTATACTTGAGGAATACATCTTTATGATGAACTTAGATATGATAACACCAGAACTAATCTTCACTGAGAAGATTAACACAATTATACCATCTAGAGAACAAAAAGTCCCAAACATTAATGGAGACTTAATATGGTTCACTGATGGATCTAAAACTGCCCATGGTACTGGATCAGGAGTCTTTGGGCAAACATGTAACTATAATAAATCTTACAGCCTAGGTCAACATACAACGGTGTTCCAGGCTGAAGTTTTTGCTTTGGTGGCCTGCATTGATGAAATAATTGTTGAGGACCCTAAAGCTAAGAGAATCAACATTTACACAGATAGCCAATCGGCTATTCTGGCTGTAAGGAACCCTCTCACCAAATCAAAACTGGTGAGAAACTGCAAAGATCTCCTCAATAACCTGGCAAAAGACAACAAAGTGTGTTTAATATGGGTGCCGGTTCATGAAGGGGTGCATGGGAACGAACGAGCAGATATGTTAGCGAAACAAGGCTCGAGAAAAACTTTTGAAGGCCCAGAACCTTTCTGTGGCATCACTAAAGATGCTATGAAAAACGAGGTTCAGAAATGGCTGATAAAGAATCATCAAAATAAATGGAGAACCACTCAAGGGCAAATCCAGACTAAAAGAATAATCAAGAATATTGATAAAAAACTCTCGAACAGTTTGATGAACCTCAATAAACGAGAGATCAAAACGGTCACTGAAATGGTGACTGGACATTGTCGTTTAAGAAATCACCTATACAAACTAGGTAAGGTGAATGAACCATGGTGCAGAAAGTGCGAAATGGAAGAAGAAACTGCCATACACATACAGTCGAACCCGCTTATTGGAATAGCATTCGTGCCAAGCAAAACTATTCTTATAACCGGGATATTCTAATAACCGATTATTGGTGGCTAGCCGAAATAAGTGTACCGAATATACGTAATAATAGTACATACTATGTTAATATGTATATGTATGTGGGGTTAGGTCTTTATATGTCAATAATACAATAGCGCAACGTATTTATTAAAGAACCAAATTCCATTATATTATGTGGATGCATACAGTAACTAATATGAAATGTATGCAATATATAGATTATGTAAATATTTTCGTATTAAAATACATAATATACTTAATAAGAAAATTACTTATTTAGTCTTGAAAAATAATCGGTAATTGTAGCTTGTTTTTTTTGTTACATAAAATACTAGTCACTTTTATTGCTCTGAATTATAAAAATTAGAAAAATTTACAATGGTCTGCCATCCCCGAAAAATTTTATAACAGGCAACTAGGTGGCCATATGTATAGTTTCTAGACAAAGGAAATTATTTTACGAGTGAATTTGTTGGTAAACGATTGAATTGGTACCCAAAACAACGCAATAAAATATTTATTACCTATCTGACAAACCCAAATAAATTTATAGGTAGGTAAAAATTTATTGGTTTACCTGAAAAATATTCTAATAAGCGGTATTGTTTTACGAATACGTATTCCAATAAACGGATAAATTTATTAAGGAATAAATGGAAACGTTTCGGGACCTCGAATTTATATTCCATAAACCGGGATATTCCTATAACCGGTACTCTAATAAGCGGGTTCGACTGTACTATGCTATTGCAGTGTGCTAGGTGATGTAAGGCAGAACTTCACTGGTCAAATGAGGTTTGAACCAGAAGAGATCTTAAAACTACCAATAAGAAAACTGTTGGCCTTCGTTGAGGCCACAGGACTTATTAAAGTTTAAGGAGAAGAACAGGGTTTGGTACAAAGGTCTTATGACCAAGTGCCAGAGACTAACGAGTCTCGCCTGAGTTAAGAAGACGAAGAAGCCATTAAAATAATATACTAGTGTTTTTTAGTAAATGTATTATTTATTATAATTTTTGTGTCTTTGAATTTGTCTTCCTTGGGCGTAAAATAATAAAATATCTATTTTTATATTCCACTTGTCACCGTTATGTGTAATTATGTATATCCGAAACGTCAATCACACGTGCCTTGATAGCCTGGTTGGTAGAGCATTGGACCAGAGATCGAGAGATCGCGAGATAGCGGGTTCAAATCGCGGACGATTCCTATTTTTGTTTAATTTTTGGGATTATTTTTGGTTAATTTTTGGTAATTATTGTTAATTTTTTGTATTGTAACTGTTAAGTATGTATATTTATTTCGTTGAAATTATATAATAGAAGTATAACTTCTTACGTGCTTACAAAGTACACACACATTCTCTTTTTTTATTTTCCCTATGTACGTTATCGATAAAATCAATAGGTGACGAAAAAAAAAAAACAAAAACTGGAGCCCCCAAAGCATTTCTGAGGTTTACGGCGCCACTGTGCCGTAACGGTTGCTTATACGAAAAAATGCATAGGACCTTATTTGTAGAGAAAATAGTGGTCTTTAATTCTGTATAAGTTTTGTTTAAAAAAATGCATAGGTAATGAGAAAATCGTAAAAATATGCTCTCCAAGAGATAGGGGTAGTTTCTGCAGTATATTTTCAAGGATAGGGGTAGTTTCCGCAAGGATGTTGCAATAATCATATATATTTATGAAAAACCCAATTGATAGAGCATATGTCAATATGGGTCAAAAAGCAAAAATAAATTTTTTTTTCAACCCCCCTTATATATTTTTTTTGGCTACAGGGGCAGCATCAAGAAATCGCTTTTGGTGTCCATGCATGGGTAATAAAAACGTGCACAAAATGATATTTGAAGCATTTTAATAAAGGGCATGGTGTGTGAAGGATTCCAAGAAAATCACTATCTTTATTAATTCTCCCTTTTTTTGGGGTTGTTCCGGAAAAAAATGGGGTACATTATAAGAATTTGTAAATGACACCAGTACGTGGATACTCTCTGTAATTTTTTTAGCCTAGCATAGGCGGTTCAGATGGTATAAAACGGGGTTTTTTAAAATGTTAAATGTTTTAAATGTTTTTAAATTTTTTAAAACACACTGTAATTTAAAAATTTGCAATTGCCCTTAAATGAAACCTATATAAAAAATTAGCCACGTATTTGTGAATAATTGCCGCAGGGTTTTTTCTTAATTTTCATTACAGTTACGGAAAAATAATTTTTTTAAAAACATCTTTTTTAACAATTTGTCAACTTTGGGGCGCCACCCCCGCTAAACTGTGGCTGATAGACATATGCTGTCCGGAAATAAATAGTAGCAAATATAGTCCTCTTCATTTCACTATTAAATAAATTTTTTGCTAAACTTACAGGAAAAGCTACGTTTCGCCAAAACCACAAATTACCCCCTTTAAATGGATGAAAAGGGGGGTTGCGGGCGAAATTTTTTAAGAAAAAGTTATTCTCATAATAAGCACCCCTTAATACACCAGAAAAAAAAAAATAAAACCGGACTTGTGTCCATTTTGCGAGGTTCAACCTCTGTTTCCTACACTAAACGTAAAATGGAAAGATCAATGCTTGGAATAAGCTTGAGAAATTAACTAATAAAGGAGGAGGCTCAGAGATGAATCAGAGTGGAACACATGATCGAGCGCATTTCAAGGCAAAAATGGGGATGGGTAACTGGCATTTGCTGTTGTTAAGTTTGTTTAGTGCACTGGATAAGTTGTGTGTAGAGCATGGAACTTAGGCCAGACATGGACCTCGATTTTTGACCTTTCGCTTCGTTATCAAACGTATTCGCTTCGTATATGTTTTGTGTACAGAGAGCGAATGATCGATAACGAAGCGAAGGTTCAAAAATCGAGGTCCAGTACCCGGTTAGATTTTTCCGATGTTTTTGAGTTAACGTGGTAGTTATAACTCACGTTTTTTTTGGGCTAGATAACATATTTTTGTTATATAGTTATTCTGAATATTTATTGTTATTAATATCGTTATTAAAACTACTTTTTGAAAATTTTGGGACCCTGGGATTTTTTTTAAAGAGGCAAAATAAAAGATTTTAAACAAAAAGTTTAGCTGAGATAATTTTGAACGAAATGTTTATTAGCATTTTTTGTATGGAATGAACCGTTCTCTCAGAAACAACGCTTGAAGTGACCTGCGATTTTGAATATCAGTTACGAGCACGAAATCAACTTCTTAAATAAAATTTGTATCAAAACGGTGGTAAAATTTTGATATCTTTTGATGAGACTGCCCTATCGAGGAAAATCAGAATGCGTTTTAAATGCGAAGGGTGCAGCTTTAGTAATTTTTCATTTGCCGCAAATGAAGTCAGTTTCTGTAAAAAAATATTTTTGCATTTTTTATGATTCTCATGAGATCACTAAAATTTATCACTTCCATGGAATTTTCATTATCAGAACTTAATCTTTAAAACCTATAAAATGAAATTTCGGTTTTGAGTTTTGGCAACAGATATGAGGCTTTTGAAATCTGCCCAAAATACTCTGAATTTAAACTTTTACATTACAACTAATCCTACGTCATGGGACATGCTTCCACGAAGATGGAATTAGGTGGTGTTTTAGTTGAAATTCTGTAATTTCGAAAAAAATACTTGTAATAAAGAAGAAGATTTCAGAAAACGAAAAAGAAGAAAGTTCTAAACGTTTGTAATGTGAATGGTTAGATTTAACGTTTTTAATGCATATTCAGAATGCTTCATATTTGTTGCCATAACTCAAGAACGAAATTTTGTGTTAAAGGTTTTGAAGACTAAGCTCTAGTAACAGAAATTCCATTAACGTTATAGAAGTGATAAAAAGTCATTGATTTCATGAGAATCATAAAGAATGGTAAAAATTGCGAAAAGTTTATTATACTTAAAGGCGGAAATACATATCCGCGCCGCGAACTCCGCGCCGCGAACTCCGCGCCGTGTGTGCGCCGCGCGTTCGCGGCGCGGTTATTGTTCGTTAAAATTTTTCATTTTGACGATCCAGAGGAAACTTACGAACGTTTAGTAATTGTAGATAATCATGTCTCTGTCCTGCACTTCTACTACATCTTATTTTGGTATTGTTCTGAAACTATTTTCTTGTGTCATCTTATGCAATTTACTATTTTATGTGGAATAAGCCACAGTTTGGGAACATTTCGGGAACTACCTTTTTCGCTTCCTGGCAACACAAATATAATGGTAGGGGAGCCCAAGCGGGGATTTTTGCAGTTACTCGAGCGCGTCAGATTATCATATGGGGAGAAACGTGGTACCCTGCAGATGTACCTCCACCATATATTGGCTCTTAACACAGGGGAGTTCGTTCAGGGGGGCCCGAAAATAAATCTATCCTTAAAATATTCGAAATTGTCAGATTAAGATAAGGTAAGTTAAGTACATGCAAGAGTCTAATATTTCAAAAATATGACGATTTGACGGAAATGGGTGCGTCAAAAAGTTTCACAAAAAAAGCGAATATTTCGCGAAATGAACGTCAGATTGAAAAACTAAAAACTACGTGTTCAATATTTTTCAAAAATCTATCGAAAAATACCAAACTTGACCCCCCACGGAGAGGGGTGGGGGGGTCAAAATTTTAAATACAAATCCCGCGATCTTTCGCAAAATAAACATCATATCGAAAAACTGCAAAATACACTTTATCAATGTTTTTGAAAAATCTATCGAATGGTTCCAAACACGACCCCCCACGGAGGTGAGGTGGGGGGTTACTTTAAAATCTTAAATGGTAGACCCCGTTTCTTATTGCAGATTTGGATTGTTTGTATAAAAATAAACAACTTTTATTCGAAACATTTTTTGAATTATGGATAGATGACGCTATAATCGGAAAAAAGATTGTTGGAAATGGAAAATTAAATTAAAAAATGGGAAGTCCCCACTAAAATGGAAAATTATACTTAACTTTTTTGGTTTTAGGACCTAATAATCACAACCCAATAGGTCCCCAAAGCGCTCGAGTGACTGCACATTTAGCATACTTTGCTCCCCTACCATAATATATCTGCTTGTTCCTACAACCAGAAACAAAATTAGAGAACTATAGGTACTTCCAAGTCATGCGATACCTTTTTCGTTTTCCGGTGACACAATTGTAATGTATCTGCTTGTTTCAACTGCGTAGCTTCACTACAAACGAAATTAGAGAACTATAGGTTCTTCCAAGCCCTGTGTTAACTTTTTCGCTTTCCGGTGACCCAATTATAATATATCTGCTTGTTCCAACTCAGTTGCTTCACCAGAAGCGAAGTTAGGAAACTATAGGCTCTTCCAAGATGTGCGTTACCTTTTTCGCTTTCCGACGACACAATTATAACATATCTACTTGTTCCAACTCCGTTGCTTCACCAGAAGCGAAGTTAGGAAACTATAGGCTCTTCCAAGTTGTGCGTTACCTTTTTCGTTTTCCGGTGATCCAATTGTAATATATATGCTTGTTCCAACTACGTTGCTTCACCAGAAGCGAAGTTAGAAAACTACTGGGTCTTCCAAGTTGTGCGTTACCTTTTTGGCTTTCCGGTGACCCAATTATAATATATCTGCTTGTTCCAACTCCGTTGCTTCACCAGAAGCGAAGTTAGAAAACTATTGGGTCTTCCAAGTTGTGCGTTACCTCTTTCGTTTTCCGGTGACCCAATTATAATATATCTGCTTGTTCCAACTCCGTTGCTTCACCAGAAGCGAAGTTAGAAAACTACTGGGTCTTCCAAGTTGTGCGTTACCTTTTTGGCTTTCCGGTGACCCAATTATAATATATCTGCTTGTTCCAACTCCGTTGCTTCACCAGAAGCGAAGTTAGAAAACTATTGGGTCTTCCAAGTTGTGCGTTACCTCTTTTGTTTTCCGGTGACCCAATTATAATATATCTGCTTGTTCCAACTCCGTTGCTTCACCAGAAGCGAAGTTAGAAAACTATTGGGTCTTCCAAGTTGTGCGTTACCTTTTTGGCTTTCCGGTGACCCAATTATAATATATCTGCTTGTTCCAACTCCGTTGCTTCACCAGAAGCGAAGTTAGAAAACTACTGGGTCTTCCAAGTTGTGCGTTACCTTTTTGGCTTTCCGGTGACCCAATTATAATATATCTGCTTGTTCCAACTCCGTTGCTTCACCAGAAGCGAAGTTAGAAAACTATTGGGTCTTCCAAGTTGTGCGTTACCTCTTTCGTTTTCCGGTGACCCAATTATAATATATCTGCTTGTTCCAACTCCGTTGCTTCACCAGAAGCGAAGTTAGAAAACTATTGGGTCTTCCAAGTTGTGCGTTACCTTTTTGGCTTTCCGGTGACCCAATTATAATATATCTGCTTGTTCCAACTCTGTTGCTTCACCAGAAGCGAAGTAAGAAAACTATTGGGTCTTCCAAGTTGTGCCTTACCTTTTTCGCTTTCCGGTGACACAATTATAATACATCCGCTTGTTTCAACTGCGTTGCTTCACCAGACACGAAGTTAGAAAACTATAGGTTCTCCAAGTCGTGCGTTACCTATTTCGCTTTTCGGTGACACATAATATATATCTGCTTATGAATGTTTTTTTGATATTGATAACTATTTCCGAAGTGAAAGTCGAAAGGTCAAGTAAACTTGATTTCAAACTCGAATTGTGGCTTATGCCCAAATAAAATAGTAAATCTTATTTTTAATACATGTTATATTTAGTACAACAATGAACTAACATTTTTTAAAAAGGTCCGCATGTACATTTTTTTATTTCAGCTTCTATTTCCGTTCAGATCGGATTTAAGTTGTTTCTTTAAATTAAATGGTTCTTTATTGAGGATCCCACAATAATGATTTTCCACGGTAAACATCAATAAGTTAGATATTTCCTTCAGACAGTTCCGACCATTCCATTACTAACAAATATTCAACTCATGCGCGCCAAAACCAACAAACCACTCGCAAACCTGTCCAAATACATATTGCGAACCATCAAAGCGTTTGTTGAAAAACCGACAGAATTTAGATCGTGGTGCGCCGTGTGCGTGCCGTTTGTGCGTCACTTGAAAACACGTACTAATCTGACGAATACGCTGCGCGCGAGCGGCTCGCACATCGAGCAGAGCGCATATGTATCTCCGCCTTAACAGTTTTTTGTGCGGATATTGTTCTAATCTCACACCCAGAAGATGGGTTGAATTATTGTCTTCGACTAGGAAACTTCTACCAAATTAGATCAGCATATGCAAGCTGTTTACTGTTACAATAATATTAGAATTCATGTAAGTAAAAAAGAACGAAAATGAGACTTTATCTTTAAGTGTAAAATGCGAAAGTGTATTTTTGTGTGTTTTGTCTGAACGCCGACTGATTAGCGAATGAATTTTTATTTTTTTTATGTCAGGTAGAAAGGGATATTTTTTATATCAGAAAGAGTAACATAATCTATTTTGCGATAACCATGCGAGACATGTGTGGGTGTTATAAATGCAGACAAAAATCTCCATTTTAAAAGAACAACACTTATTGTTGTTTTGATAGTTACTTTTAATACTGTATTCAAAATTATCAATATGTTACATTTCTTGTTTAAAACATTTTCTTTCTACGGCTCGGTATACAGATTCCTGGTAAATCGATTTTTCTTAGTAGAGCAGGAGGGATCTGTTTTTAGGTGGATGTGAGAGGTGGCATTCGGATTTTTGCGGATAAAGTTAGGTGATAACTCCGTTAATAATAATTGACTTATGCTCCTTCTCAAATATGTCCGGAACATTAATAAAAAAATAAAATATTTAAAAATTTCAAATAATTTCGTTTTTTTTCTACTCTTTTTGCTTATAACTTTAAAACGATTCGTTTTGGAACAAAGTCGTAAAGGAATAAAACAAATTAGACAAGGCGGAAACGGCGGGTTCGTTGGGAAAAATATTCCCATGAGATATTTTTGCATAATCACATTCGTGAGACATCCCAGAATAAGGTTCAAGAAGTCGCCCACGAGAAAAGTGGGCCAATTTTTTTTAACAATTTTTTTTAATCAAATTGCAAAAATCAATATTATGGCCCGGACTAATTTTTTTTTATGTTTTTTGGACCATTCTGGACAAAAAAGGTCTCTTATAATTTTTCTCTAAAGTTGATCTTTTTCGAGTTATAAGCAAGTTAATATTTGAAAAACGCGAAAATGGCCATTTTTAAGGCTTAACAACTCGGTCAAAAATTATTATTTTGAAAGTCAGAAAGTGACTAAATCAAAGTTTAAAGTCGCCGTTACATGATCCTGAAGAAATCTGTGTCATTAATTTACTACTAAGCTGTTATTTTTAATTAATAACAATGAGTGGTTGTATCGTATTGACGCTGCTGTAAATGTGAGTGCGAGTATGCACAATTGGACTGCTGGAATAGCTTCTCTCTCGCACTCAGCATTTACAGCCTCGCACACGTGCATTGCGCTTATTATTATTACTTAAAAATAACAGCTTAGTAATAAAATATTGACAAAAATTTCTTCAGGATCTTGTAGGGGGGGCTTCAAACTTTGATTTAGTCCTATATTGACTTTCATAATAATAACTTTTAACCGAATTATTAAGCCTTGAAGATCGCCATTTTTCGTTTTTTTCAATTTTAAATTGCTTATAAGTCGAAAACGATCACCTTTAGAGAAAAATTTTAAGAGACCTTTTTTGTCCAGAATGGCCCAAAAAATTAAAGAAAAAATTGTTCGGGCCAAAAATATTGATTCTTGCAATTTGATTAAAAAAAAATTGTTAAAAAAAATGGCCCACTTTTCACTTGGGCGACTTCTTGAACCTTATTCTGGGATGTCTCACGAATGTGATTATGCAAAAAAATCTCATGGGAATATTTTTCCCTTCGAACCCGCCGTTTTCGCCTTGTCTAAATATAATTAAACTTTCTATCAGATACGATCGGTTAAAAATGTCTTAATTTAACACCCTTGCTGCAAAATAGCAATAAATATGAAGTAAGGGGGCAAAACAAGCCTGTCTTTATTTAATGTTTTTCCATCACTTAGGTTATGCTTGGAACCTTCCTAATTCGCTTAGAAAATTTTTGTAATGTGCTAAAACCGTCCACCAAATTTCACTAAAATTGACCTATTAGATTCTGCATAATAATTTTGCAATCTAAACTTTTTTTAAAAATTAAAATTTTTTAAAATCTTGCACAATAAAAACTAGAACATACAAAGATTCGTCAATTTTTTTACATAGAAAGAAGCACTCCACCTATCTAATGCACTTTACAGAATTGAAATTGTATTATTTAAGCAGCCTCAGCAATGTTTTAAATTTATAAACAATTTTTTGGCTTATAAACAAATTAGTGCTGTGTCCAGGAGGGTGCTACGGGCTCCTTTATTTAGATGGACTTACTCAAGTTTTTTTATGTATTTTGTCCCGTAGAACACAAATTTTTTGGGTAACAGTTGATCCGGATGTCAATAAGATTGTTATAAAGAACTTGAGGAGTTACATAACATCGATTTTTCGCAAAATAAAATATTTTTTGTATTTCCTGTGTAATTCCAAGCAAAAAATGTTCTTACAAGTTTTTTTGTAGGATGCATAGTTTTCGAACAAACACCTTAAAAGAAATAAATCACCTGGTTGCGATGACATCACGGCAGAACTTTTACAGAACATGGGTGAACATGATCTCCATTTAATGTGGAGACTGTGCAATCATGTATGGAGAATCGGCAAATGGCCCAGTGATTGGTGTACCGCACTATTTACTCCCATTCATAAGAAAGGCGCAACCACAAAATGTAGTAACTACCGAACCATCTCACTAATTTCACACCCAAGTAAAATTCTGTTGAGAATAATCAAGTGTCGCATGCAGACATACCTGGATAGACAAATACCACAAGAACAGGCATGCCTCGTGAAGGGTAAACGCACAAGGGAGCAAATTCTTAATATGCGACAACTCATTGTGAAAGCACGAGAATTCAAAATTCCGATGATCATCTGCTTTCTGGATTATCAGAAGGCATTTGACTGTGTAGACTGGACAGTTTTGTGGAAAGTTCTACATGAGATGGGGGTTCCTGATTACTTGTCAGCTCTGGTGAAAAGCCTATATGAGAACAGTGAAACCAGAATAAGAATTGAAAACCATAAGTCCGATCCTTTTAAAATAGGTAGAGGAGTCCGACAAGGATGTATTCTATCTTCAAGTCTTTTTAATTTCTATGGGGAATATATAATGAGAAAAGCACTCGACAAATGGAATGGCGGTATTTCTATCGCAGGAAAGAAGATCTTAAATCTCAGATATGCAGATGATACAACATTAATAACTGCATCCGAAGAAGAAATGTCCAGCCTGCTGCAGCTAGTGGAAGTCGAAAGCAATAGATGTGGTCTCAAGATCAATAAACAAAAAAACAAAAATTATGATAGTAGATTATTCAAATTCACTTTAGAAAACAGGAGCCTTAGACCAGTTTGAAGTGGTTAACGAGTTCAATTATCTAGGATCCTACATCAGTAATACAGGATCTTGTTAAACAGAAATACGTAGGAGAATAGGCATGGCCAAAAATGCTATGAGTCGATTATCGAAAATCTGGAAAGATAGCTCCTTGTCGAAGAACACCAAAATAAGATTAGTGCGTGCCTTAATTTTTCCCATATTTAATTACGGATCCGAAACATGGACAATGAAATCGGACAACAGAAAAAGGATTGACGCCTTTGAAATATGGTGCTGGAGAAGAATGCTTCGGATCTCATGGACGGAACACAGAACAAATCACTCAATCCTCCAAGAGCTTAATATTCAGGCCCGGCTTTCCTCTATTTGCCTCTTCACCGTCTTTATTTTTCGACCATATTGCAAAAAGAAGTGATGATAATGTTGAGAGACTTATAATTTCGGGAAACGTTGAAGGGCGCAGAAGTAGAGGTCGCTGACCTACTCGATGGTTCTAAGTGCGACGAAAGTGGTTAAAAACATTGAATAACAACAGGCGTATTTTGCCCTATTATTTTGTATTTATTGCTATATTGCAGAAAAGGTAATACGTTAAGACATTTTTGACCAGTCGTATGTCATACAAAATTCAATTATCTTTATTTTATTTTGCTACGAGTTTGTTCCAAAACGAATCGTTTTAAAGTTATAAGCAAAGAAAGCAGAAAAAAATCGACGTTTTTCGAAATTTTTAAATATTTTAATTTTTTTATTAATGTTCCGGGCATATTTGAGAAGGAGCATAAGTCAATTATTATTACTGAAGGTGTCACCTAACTTTAACTGCAAAAATCCGAATGCCACCTAACACATTCAAAAATAGACGTTTTTTCACAGATCATTACTGGTCTAGTATGCGTTAAAGGCGCGAGCGTTAGACCTGATTGATTTTATAGTAATTGTTTTTGTTTTTCTCCGCCATTTTCAACTATTCGACAAAAAGTGTAAGGACTGAAATTGTTGCAATTACGATTTACTTCAATTTTTCGAGAGAACCAGTGGCGGGTCTACGAAAATTCCCCCCAACAGGGACCAAATTTAAAAAAATTGTTAAAATATTAAAATATGTTAGCTGACATGAAACTTAATTATCGACAGACAAATTCAACCAATCAAACCGCTAGTTAATACAATTAAGTGAACTTAATGCATATATTGTTATTATTTATGTCTTTTATGTACTTAGTTTGGTTGGTGTCGCATTGGAAGTTTCAAAAATTGTATCAAATATAATTCTCTCTATTTTTGTTTATGTACAATTATGTCGTAAAGTTAATATTAAATGAGACAATTCAATAATTATGCTTCCCCTCCGCTTCCACTATTTTCCCCCTTAACTCGGAGAATATGGATCGCATAAGAAAATTGTGAAAAAGAAATTGTAGGAAATTGCGCCTCCAACAATTTTAGTTCCTATCATTTTTGTCGAACAGTTGAAAATGGCGGAGATATTTAGCAACAACGGTTCTCCTTTAAAATCAATATGGCGGCTAATGCAATGGCGGAATTCAGTCGAGATTTTAAATTTACACTACTATTGATCTCCCCTAAAGGATAGAATTATAAAATTTGGGGCAGCTCAGAAACAATATTCAATTTAGTAATTGTGCTCCTCCCACCACTCTTTACTATTTTCCCACATAACTCGGAAAATATCAACCGCATAAAAAAATGTTAAAAAGAAATTGTACGAAATCATATTTGGGACAATTTTAGTTGAAAATGGCGTAGATATTGAACAAAAACAATTGCTACAAAATCAATCGGGCCTTACGCTCGCGCAATTATCGCATACGTACTACCTTAAATATTCACTTTAGCAAAAAAGGAACGATATCAAAATTGTGTAGAATTTAATTTTCTCTATTTTTGTATAGGGACATTTTTCTCGTAAAACTAATAATAAACGAGATAATTCAATAATTATACTCTAACTGCCACTATTTTTCGCCATAACTCGAAAAATATCGACGGCACGAAAAAATTGTAAGAATAGAAATAATAGAAAATCACATTTTCAACAATTTTGGTTGTTATACTTTTTGCCGAAAAGTTGAAAATGGCGGAGATATTGAGCAATAACGGTTCTTGTCTTAAATCAAGATGGCGGCTAACGCAACAGCGCAATTCAGTCGAGATTTTAAATTTACACTACTATTGACCCCCCTAAAGATTAGAAAAATAAAATTTGGGGCAGCTCCTAATGCAAGGTTAGGCCTGTTATTCGTCTAACCCGACTGGACTATCTGTCGACTGGACTATCTGTCGACTGTACTGTTAGTAACGAAATCTATTAGCACAGAAATGTTGTTCTACTGCTTTATCATTGTTTCATTCTAGTGATAATTTAAAAAAAAATCAGAAATATATATATTCTTCTTTTATTTAATATGAAATTGGTAGAACCGGACAACATAATAAATTCTCAAGTCACCAACAACCGGTGATCGTGGTTTGTGCAAATCGTGGGTGGCGGAGAGGCACCTTTCCACTGCAACATTAATATTATCTGGAAAACTTTCCTCGTGACTCACGTCCAACTTACTTCCTGTCAACTGTTCGCCACGATGGCGGCCGGTGTTAGAAAATTATCACAACACATACAGAACGTCCCGAGCTACCGGAAACCACAATAAGTTTTACTGGACAGCTACAATGTTCGTTTCCATAGAGTACTTAGTTGTAGAATTAAAAGTAAAACTTTACTTCAATGGATTTAAACGTTATTTGATGTCACTAATGGATTTGTTCCGACAGAAAGTTAGACTGCTCCATATTATAATATTGTTTCGAACGTTCCTTAGATTGATCCTACATAGAAAAAGTTCCTTGACGAAAATGAAGAAGTAGTCAAGTTCGGGAATATTCGAGAAGTCATCGAAAATCCAGAAATGTCGAGTGAAGTCTTAAAGGTCAAAAAATGTATATAAACAGAGGAAGTTAACATTCATGAAACAGTTATAATACAGTTATTGAAGTTTATAGTTGACAGTGTGTTGTATTGTAGTCAGTATTTCAATAAATTCGTTTTAAAGCTGTGTAACAATACAATATTATAGCAAAACCTAATTATAAGTCATCATAGCATATATAAATATTCATATATTACACAGTGGTGTTAAAAAGTCCTGCATCACATAAGCGCCTTATAGTTTTTGAGGTTTAACACAAGTTTTTTGTATAATTTCGCTAATTCATTTTAAGTTTGTGCTTGGAATTAGCATTATAGGTATACCTATTAATGTTTTTTTAATTACTAGCTCAAGATTTTACAGAAAAGATTAAAATAATCTAATTGAAGGGATTTACCATAATCCGAGAAACTTATGAGGTGATTATTAAGTCGTTAAACTACTATTCAATTGAATCTTAATGACAAATTTGTCACATATTTTGACTATATAAACACTGTAGCTACCATAACACATTTATTCGCTCTTTGATTTTTGATAAAAAGGTCAAAATGTCATCCCAGACCAAACAAACTAAATTATCGAACGAAAAGCGTTTTGAAATGATTTTTTACCATAAAAACGACAAATCTATCGCGAAATACCATCCACAGTAAACTGTAGTCAATCTACAGTAATTAGAGTCATTAAGAAGTATGCTGAACAAGGAAAATCGACGAGAGACCGTGTATTGGTAAGGTGATGCAGGACTTCTTAACACCACTGTATATATATATATATATATATATATATATATATATATATATATATATATATATATATATATATATATATATATATATAAAAACATAAGATGTAGATCTTTGAAACACACTCAGTGAACCAAAGATCCAAGGTTATTGGTTTAACGACCACTCGTACGAAATCAAATAGATGAAATAGAGAATGTGGAAAAATCCCCTTACGAACAATTCACACATCCACCATTTCGGGCTGGGAAAATTTTTTTCGAATAGAATCAAAGATCCAAACACCAGTTCTTAGAAATGTGTTTCGCCCTCTTCAACCTCTCTGGGCTCGTCGGTAAAGACAAGAGGTTGAATATCTTTAGACACATTCTAATCAAAAAACAACATTCGAGACCTAGACATAGAAGGTGCGTAAGTCTACGGCAAATCCGACAATGACAGTCTCAAGTTTTAATTCCCTAATTACTTAAAGTAAGTAAAATATATGTTTAAAAACATAAGATGTAGATCTTTGAAACACACTCAGTGAACCAAAGATCCAAGGTTATTGGTTTAACGACCACTCGTACGAAATCAAATAGATGAAATAGAGAATGTGGAAAAATCCCCTTACGAACAATTCACACATCCACCATTTCGGGCTGGGAAAAATTTTTCGAATAGAATCAAAGATCCAAACACCAGTTCTTAGAAATGTGTTTCGCCCTCTTCAACCTCTCTGGGCTCGTCGGTAAAGACAAGAGGTTGAATATCTTTAGACACATTCTAATCAAAAAACAACATTCGAGACCTAGACATAGAAGGTGCGTAAGTCTACGGCAAATCCGACAATGACAGTCTCAAGTTTTAATTCCCTAATTACTTAAAGTAAGTAAAATATATGTTTAAAAACATAAGATGTAGATCTTTGAAACACACTCAGTGAACCAAAGATCCAAGGTTATTGGTTTAACGACCACTCGTACGAAATCAAATAGATGAAATAGAGAATGTGGAAAAATCCCCTTACGAACAATTCACACATCCACCATTTCGGGCTGGGAAAAATTTTTCGAATAGAATCAAAGATCCAAACACCAGTTCTTAGAAATGTGTTTCGCCCTCTTCAACCTCTCTGGGCTCGTCGGTAAAGACAAGAGGTTGAATATCTTTAGACACATTCTAATCAAAAAACAACATTCGAGACCTAGACATAGAAGGTGCGTAAGTCTACTTACTTTAAGTAATTAGGGAATTAAAACTTGAGACTGTCATTGTCGGATCTGCCGTAGACTTACGCACCTTCTATGTCTAGGTCTCGAATGTTGTTTTTTGATTAGAATGTGTCTAAAGATATTCAACCTCTTGTCTTTACCGACGAGCCCAGAGAGGTTGAAGAGGGCGAAACACATTTCTAAGAACTGGTGTTTGGATCTTTGATTCTATTCGAAAAATTTTTCCCAGCCCGAAATGGTGGATGTGTGAATTGTTCGTGAGGGGATTTTTCCACATTCTCTATTTCATCTATTTGATTTCGTACGAGTGGTCGTTAAACCAATAACCTTGGATCTTTGGTTCACTGAGTGTGTTTCAAAGATCTACATCTTATGTTTTTAAACATATATTTTACTTACTTTAAGTAATTAGGGAATTAAAACTTGAGACTGTCATTGTCGGATTTGCCGTAGACTTACGCACCTTCTATGTCTAGGTCTCCAATGTTGTTTTTTGATTAGAATGTGTCTAAAGATATTCAACCTCTTGTCTTTACCGACGAGCCCAGAGAGGTTGAAGAGGGCGAAACACATTTCTAAGAACTGGTGTTTGGATCTTTGATTCTATTCGAAAAATTTTTCCCAGCCCGAAATGGTGGATGTGTGAATTGTTCGTAAGGGGATTTTTCCACATTCTCTATTTCATCTATTTGATTTCGTACGAGTGGTCGTTAAACCAATAACCTTGGATCTTTGGTTCACTGAGTGTGTTTCAAAGATCTACATCTTATGTTTTTAAACATATATTTTACTTACTTTAAGTAATTAGGGAATTAAAACTTGAGACTGTCATTGTCGGATTTGCCGTAGACTTACGCACCTTCTATGTCTAGGTCTCGAATGTTGTTTTTTGATTAGAATGTGTCTAAAGATATTCAACCTCTTGTCTTTACCGACGAGCCCAGAGAGGTTGAAGAGGGCGAAACACATTTCTAAGAACTGGTGTTTGGATCTTTGATTCTATTCGAAAAATTTTTCCCAGCCCGAAATGGTGGATGTGTGAATTGTTCGTAAGGGGATTTTTCCACATTCTCTATTTCATCTATTTTATATATATATATATATATATATATATATATATATATATATATATATATATATATATATATATATATATATATATCACACCTTTAAAAAGATTATGATACAATTTCTGTTTACTAGAGTTAATAGTAGGGGAGAAAAGTATGCTAAATTTGCAGTTACTCGAGCATTATGGGGACCTATTGGGTTGTGAAGAGTAGGGCCTAAAACCAAAAAAAGTTATGTTAAGTTTTCCATAAAAAAGGAGGGCTTTCCATTTTTTAATTTAATTTTCCATCTCCAACAATCGTTTTTTCTGAATATAGCGCCATCTATCTATAATTCAAAAATTGTTTCGAATAAAAGTTACTTACTTTTACGAAAGGAATCCAAATCTGCAATAAAAAATAGAGGCTCCTATTTAAGATTTTTAAGTAACACCCCACGCCCCGCACCTCCATGAATGGGGGTCGTGTTTGGTGCTATTCGATAGTTTTTTCAAAAATGTTGAATAAGTGCATTTTTCAGTGTTTCAATCTGATGTTCATTTTGCGAAATATCGCGGGGTTCGTATTTAAAATTTTAAATTTACCCCCACCCCTGTCCGTGTGGGGTCGTGTTTGATATCATTCGATAGATATTTAAAAAATATTGAACACGTCTTTTTTAGTTTTTCGATCTGACGTTCATTTCACGAAATATTCGCTTTTTTTGCGAAACTTTGTGACTCGCCCATTTGGCCAAATCGTCATATTTTTTAAATATACACTGTTTTGCATGTACTTAACTTACCTTATCTTAATTTGACGATTTCGAATTTTTCTAAGGATAGATTTTTTTCGGATCCCCCTTAACGAACCTCCCTGTATTAAGAGCCATTTTATGGCAGAGGTACATGTACAGGGTACAAGGTTTCTCCCCATGTGATAATCTGACGCGCTAAAGTAACTGCAAAAATCCCCGCTTCAGCTCCCCTTTCATAAGATAGAGTTAGTCTAGGCTGAACTTCAAGTTTGTTGGGTCGCCACCCTCGTCCCCGCCACCATTTTGGTGAAATAGATGCAAAGTGTTTTCGCAGTGTATCTCGTCTGTAACTTTATTTCTGTTACTTTTTATCGTAAAATGTAGAATAAACAAGTTATAAACAAAAATATCTAAAATTTTTTATTTAAACAGTTAGGTTTTTTGTGTGTGTACTTTTTGGGCGACCAGATGGTAGTCGACTGTTAGTGCAGTCACTGAAGGTGAATATGAGCTATTACCTTCGATTTCGTTGAACCTCCATCGATTTGCACGAAAATTGGTGAGTGGTTAGAGGATATCTCAAGGAACAAAGGTGACATGGTGCCAACTTGCGCTTTTACCCTGGGGGTGGATGCCACCCCTCCTCGGGGGTGAAAATTATTTTATAAAAAATAACCCCACAATTCGATAGAGCGACAAATTATAAGCAAAATTTGTTATATAAAGTTATTAAAATAAATCAAAACTTTTTGAGTTATTAAAGATCAAAGATTTTAATTTTTCGTGAGAAAAATGCTTGTTTTTAACCGATTTTTCATAAATAACTCAAAAACTATATTTTTACAAAAAAGTTATTATTGTCAAAATTGAGGCTAATAAATAATCAAATAAATTCCTTACTAGAAAAACCTTTCAATGTTAACTGAAAGTGAGTTATAGGTAATTGATTGTATATTTCTTTCGTCGAGTACCCAAATCTAAGCATTCGAGCTTAAATACCGGGAAAATGATGCATTTTATAACATAAACTTATTAAACATTTGTCAAAGCTCATTGAAATATCTATCAAATAAGTGCTCGAACAAGTTGATAGCATTAAAGTTTATGCACCAAAAATGTATCTTTTAGAAAATTTTCTAAAAAATGTTATTGTTTTTTTGTAAATAACTCCGTTAAATTTTAAAGTAGCAAGTTCATCTAATAACTGGTTAAAATTTTATTCCAAGAGCTATTAAAAAACGTCAAAATAGTCATTTATACCTCTTACTTTTTTAAAAATAAAAGGTTAAATGGCCCCGGTTACATGGTTCTCGCAGCAAAATTGAAATTTTAAACGTTTCTATCTCGGACATTTTTTAATCTACGAAAATAGTAAAATGGGTAAAGTATTTATTACAGAAAAAACTCAAATTTAGTTATTTATCATTTTTTACGTATATTGAGTATTTTTGGAGTTATTATCAAAAGAAAATGAAAAATACGATAATTCTAAAAATTCTGATTTTTTTAAAATTATACCTTTTTTTTCAAAAATATGCATTCTAAACCGGTCAATTTGTTGAAATAATTAACTATGACAACATAAAGAAATTCTTGTGAGGATTACTACAAATTTTAATTTTTGCGGAAATGGCGTATGTTTACTTTTTAACTTTTTCCTAAAAAAATCGAAAGGGTTCTTTTATTTTCATCATAACTTGCTTAATTTTGATGCTATTAACTTCTACTGAAGCTCATTTGATAGGTATTCCGAAGTACTTTGACAAGTGCCTAACAAGTAGGTATATTCTATAAAATGCATCGTTTTCCCGTTACGTAAGCTTGAATACTTAGATTTGAGTACTCGTCGAAAAAAATATACATTCAATTACCCATAACTCACTTTAAAATAACATTAGTTTAGTTCTTTAAGTAGGGAGTGTATTAAATTTTTTATTATCTTTAATTTTGGTAATAAAAGCTTTTTTACAAAAGCTTATAGTTTTTGAGTAATAAGTGAAAAACAGCTTTAAAACATGCATTTTTTTTAAGAAAAATTAAATCTTTGATATTTAATAACTCAAAAAGTATTGATTTATGTTAATAACTTTATATAACAAATTTTGCCTAGAAGTTGCACCTCTATCGATTTCTGGTATTATTTTTAATAAAAGAATTCCACCCCCGAGAAGGGGTGGCAACCACCCCCAAGGTAAAAGCGCAAGTTAACATCATGTCACCTTTGTTCCTTGAAGTATCTTCTAACTACTTACCAATTTTCATGAAAATCGATGAAGGTTCAACGAAATCGGAGGTGAAAACCCTCAGTGACTCCACTATGTGTGTAAGCTGGATAAATCTTTGGTCCATTTTAATAGAGATGAGTACACCGATACACCTGGCGCTCATTATGGCAACAGTACGACTAGATCAGAGGTTCTCAAGCCAATTCAGAGCAGACAGGGGGATTAGGTAAGGATGCGTTTTATTACCTGAATTATTCATGAGGATGGCCTTAGAAGGATGAGAGTAGGTGAAGTAACTCGTAAAAAAATCTCCAATTTCAGATTTGGAAGACGCTATTACTTATTATTCTTTTAGACCTCAATGCAAGAATAGGAAACGACAGCATAGATAATATCAAACAACGATTCAACGAAGATACATTGAACCGAAATGGAGAATACCTTGTTGAATTCTGTACCCAAAATTTGTTGAGAATAAACAACACGTTTTTTCCACACAAACGCCAACACAAATACACGTGGCAAAACACGCAAGGCCAACAATCAACAATAGATTATACAGTGCGGTGGAATCAGTGTTGTCCCCCCTGTTAACTTGTTAATTTTAAGAATATAAGCAAAACGCACGGACAGGTCGATTTTTAAACTGATCATAATATATCATAGCATCAATGTTTCGAACTTTACGCGATCCCTCTTCAGGTGACAGGCATAACTTTTGATTTTTTTAAATAGTAAAGTACATCATGTGACACCTCATTTAACAGCTTTTAAAATACTGATTTCAAAAATGTATAATACTTTAATCCTTTTTGAGATCGCAGGCCCAAAATTTCGGTCGAACTCTTTTGAAACGCATTTATTTTTTTCGAATTCTGAGAAAACTAATAAGTATTTTTATGAAAGATTAGATTATTACCGAGGGCTGACAGTCCCTTAGAATAAAAAAAAAGTTTCTTTTGAATGATATATTTGAAATTAAAAATCACACTAAATTTTCTCTTTTTCCACCACTGTGACTTTAACAAATTTAGAAAACAAATTTAGAAAGAATTCGACAGAAATTTTGCGCCTACGCTCTCAAACAAGATTAAAGTATTATACGTTTTTGAACTCAGTATTTTAAGAGCTTTTAAATGAGGTGTCACATGATGTACTTTCCCATTTAAAAAAATCAAAGTTATGGCTGTCACCTGAAGAGGGATCGCGTAAAGTTCGAAACGTTGATGCTATAATCTACTATGGTTAGTTTAAAAATCGATCTGTCCGAGCACTTTGCTTATATTCTTAAAATAAACAAGTTAACAGGGGGGCAACACTTATTCCACCGCACAAATATAGAAATAATATCTAAACAAATACTAGACGTAAGAATATTAACATCACCCAATATCGGATCAGACCATAAAATGGTACTTGGAAAATTTTTGCTCAAAATACCACAAATCAAGAAAAAACCACGCAAGTACTTTAAAAAACTAAACATAGAGTCTCTAGAGAACCAAAACACAAAATGGCTGTATAAAAGACGTTTAGAACAAAGATTTGAGATAAACCCAGTAACAACAGGTGAAGGAGTAAATGAGACATGGTCAGAAATAGAATATAATATATTACAAGCCGCAAAGAAAAGCGTAGGAGTCAGAAAAATTAACCTGATTGCAACAAAAATATCAAAGCACTGGTTCAATACTGAAAGAAGAGATCTAGCGTATGAGAAGACGAAAGCACACCTACAATACTGCACTAACAAAACACCAAACAATACAGAGATAATACAAGAAATTACATTAATTCTAAGTACGAAATATAAGAAGAGAATATTGGAAATGCTTTACCAAAGATATGGAGCACGATTTGTATGGGGCGGAAAGAAAAGTTTTAAAATACTAAAAAGCAGTAAAAAACCCATTAACGAATATAGAAGTCTAAATAACATATAGGGTGGCCGGAAAGTCCCTTTACACTAATGAATAATTTTTTTTTATACAACAGACGAAAAAAATAATAACCCAATTTTGTTTGAAAGTTATTTATTAATTATTTATTTATCTAAAACATGGGTGTGAGGTTTCACCCCTATTCAGCGGTCCCCATAATCGCGGTCCCCGATTGAGCGGTCTCAATACAGCGGTCCCCGTTTCAGCGGGTCCCCGTTTCAGCGGGTCCCCGTTTCAGCGGTACCCCGATTCAGCGGTGCCCGATTCAGCGGTCCCCATAAACGCGGTCCCCAATAGAGCGGTCTCAATAAGAAAATAATATGACAATGAAAAGTAATTATTTTTATTGTAGGATATTATTTTAACCTATTCTTGTTTGAAAATATACAGGTAATATCTAAGTATCTGGTATATACCCCAGTTAATAGGAAAAAAATCATCGATTTCAGGTAAAAATGTTCTACAGGGTTTTCAAAGTTTTAAACGTTAGATGAGGGATAACTGATGATAATTCCGTGAAGACGTACAGCTGTTTATAAAACGTTTCTTGTACATTTTAGAGAAAAATGCTTCAAATAAATGTAGATCTTAAAAAGTTCTTTAATTTGGTGGTAAGCATATTGTAATATATAAACAATTGACCGAGATAATTGCAAAAAACCCTCGTTTTTGCAGTAAATTATAAATATTAATAACTTTATTTTTTGCACAATGACGTAAAATTTAATGACTTTAAATTATGTCAATTAATGAGTTATTTAAGTGTGCTAAATTTCAACCAGATCGACCAAATAGTTTATAAGTTATTCAATTTGTTTATCCCAGAGAGCAATTGTTTATACAACTGTTCTTGCCCTACAGGAACTTTGTAAGATATTTAGCAGATCGCAGTCGATTATCTGAGACTTTAATTTTAAGACGTATTAAAATTTTTTTAACATTTTATTGAAATTGTTATTAAAAAAACTGTTTGAAAAAGACCTGACTTTTTAGCTTATAAACAATTAGAATAACTTAGATATTTTTTATGTTCCGTGCTTGTATGTAGGCTCAATGAAAAGCTGATGAAAAAATGCATATAAAAAAGAAAAAATAATTTTATATGTTCATTTTTTATTGTTAAAACTACTGTCCCCAAGAGGGTCCTGTTTTTACTCATTTTCCTGAACGATGCCTCTCAAACGGCATGCTGCAGAACCAAACGCCGCTGAAACGGGTCGGTGGAATCGAGAACCGCCGAAACGGGGACTGCTGAAATGGGTACCGCTGAAATGGGTACCGCTGAACCGGGGACTGCTGAAAAGGGTCGGTGGAATCGAGAACCGCTGAAACGGGGACTGTTAAAATGGGGTCTTACCGGGTGTGAATATCTGCATTGCCACAACACAACTTGGTACGACGCCATGTTCGTATAGGTCTGGATCCCGCGTATGAAAAAAAGTTGATTAATAGCAAGCTGAAAATTTGTTAATAGCTTAAGGGTGGCTAGTCGGATAAACTTTGATATATGGGAACACTGGAACAGAGGCAGTTTTAATTGTGGAACAGGTTAAAAATTTGGAACGGTCAGACCACGAAAACGGCACATTTATTTTGTCCGACAGAACAGACTTAAACTCTCCGAACAGAGATTAAACTCTCATGTAAAAATCAGACTGCTATTTATCACCTGTCATAATTCCTGTCATTTGACATATTCCACATGTTCCACTCATTAAAACGCCCATTTGGTGATAAATATCAGTCTGATATTTGCATGAGAGTTTAATCTCTGTTCGGTGAGTTGAAGTCTGTTATGTCGGACAAAATACATGTGCCTTTTTCGTGGTCTGACCGTTCCAAATTTTTAACCTGTTCCACAATTAAAACTACCCCTGTTCCAGTGTTCCCATATATCAAAGTTTGTCCGACCAGACACCCTTAAGCTATAAACAAATTTTTAGCTTGCTATTAATCAACTTTTTTTTCATACGCCGGATCCAGACCTAGTATGCTCATCCATCTCAGCATGTCCGGAGTTACTGACGTAAAAGCTGGGCGCACTCCGTTTCGCAAGTCCTCATTCGAAACATATCTGCATTTCTAACGTTCTCTTTAATGAAATTTCACAGTGAATTGTCAGGCGCTGTCAAATATGGACGTCTTGGAAGCCGAGAAATTGGAGAACCACGTCCAATCCATCTGTTCGGGAAGATTTCATTCAGGCGTTTGTGAACAACGAGAGGAAAATGGGATGAGGCGCCATCTTGTTGAAAAGAAATAGTGTCAGCCGTGCCCTGAGCTGTCAAACGCAATAATAACCTTTATTTGATTATCTGCATATAAATAAGTGTGATATTATGGAGCCTTCAAAAAAATATGGCCCAAACAGATAAGTTGTAATAATTCCAGCCCATGCCATAACATAAGGCGTGGTTTTTTCACTTCCTCAAAGAAATGAAGGTTGTCGTTTGCCCAGAAATAAACATTTTAATTTCGAGAAATCGCAAACTTATCGGTAAACAGAACATTTTGTTTGTCACATGCTCTCGGAAAGTGTTGAAGCAGTAATTGACACGCTTCAATTGTAGACTCTCTTGTGGCCGTCATCATGTTTCAATCGCATCTATTGTTGTCTGTCTGTGTGACGAAACATGTGCCCTTGAAGATGCGCATGCGCCGAAATGCAAATAAATATTGGCTAGATGTTGAAACATTATCTGGCCAATCCAGCACCCATAGTAGGGCCCAACTATCAACAGATAGTGGCCCAAACTGACACAGAAACCGTCAGAAGACTGTAACTTTGGCAAAAACACAGCTCCTGGCCCTGATGGCATACACAAGAGATGCCTTAAACAACTTCCTGATGCAACATTCCCGCTTCTAACAAGAATAATCAATGCATGTCTTCTGTTAGAGTATTTTCCTAATCCCTGCTTGAGTTTCCCTAAACCAGGGAAACCCACTACTAGCGCTGAATCCTATAGACCAATCTCGCTTCTGAACACTCTAGGCAAGGTCTACGAGAGGCTCCTAAAGGAAAGGCTCGTAGATCACCTAGAAAGCCACAATATCTTACCAAGTTTCCAATTTGGATTCAGAGCTAGTCATTCCACACGAAATGCATTGATAGAAGCAACAACTTTCACTTCTCAAGCTATGAATGAGCGCGGCAGACTAGCAATCGGCACCTTTTTGGATGTCCAGAAGGCTTTCGATCAAGTTTAGCATGCTGGACTTATCGAAAAACTACACCGTGCTGCTGTGCCCATTCCTTTCTTGAGAATAATAAATTCCTATCTAACTGCTCGTACTGTTCGGGTAAAAGTTGCAAATCACATCTCAGAATCATTCACACCTCAAGCAGGAGTGCCACAAGGTTCCGTAGTTGCGCCTATATTATACACAGTCTATAACAGCGGCCTTCCTAGCCCTATAAATCCTACAGAAAGTATCTTGCTATTCGCCGATGACACAGCCCTAATCACCACTGGCCCACCTCTCCGTAAGAGGGGGGAGAGCTCGGTATTCGACAAAGCACAAACACAGCTAGACAGAACTGTCGAATGGTGCAACAGATGGAGAGTGACCCTAAAGCCAGCTAAAACCCAACTAATTCTATTCAGAAACCCTAAAAACAACGCTGTTCCCCTAGAGCAAAATAACCACATTAGACTCAACGGTGAAAGGCTCGTTTTCGCCCCGTCTGTTACCTATTTGGGTGTCTAATTATCAAAGACACTCAATTGGGATAGAGACGTTAAAAACACTCTAAACAGAGTAAGGAACAGAGCCAATCTACTGAAGTGTCTAATGGGAAGAGGGGGTACAAGCAGGGCCACTTTCCTTCACACATACAAAACCTATGTAAGACCGCTAATCGAATACAGGGCTGTCCTTTACTCTACACTAAGCCCGAAGCAAATGCACTCGGTCTTAGCCACGGAGAGAAAAATCCTGAGAAGGATAATGGGCGTGGGGTTCGACTACCCATCGGCAGAAATCCACCAACTAGCTAATATCCCCTCAATTCAGGATAGAATCAGTAACCTTAGCAAAAGATACGTCCTAAGAACTATAAATGGTAATAACATCAGAGCTAAGGAGGTTTTAAAAACCAGAGTAGACCGCAGAGGACAAATGCTCACCAGAAACCCAGCAACAAAAGTTCCCTTCCCGCCTGCTAAACTTCTAAACTTGGCAGGCAACGAACATCCTGATGAGTATTGGAACGTCCTAGAAACAATACCCCTATTTTATCGTAGACAATAAGAAGTCTACACTCCCAATGCTGAATCCAAGAGCCGTTCCTAAAACAATGATAAAACGAACTTGTGTCTAGTAGGGTGGATCGAAAAACGCGTTTTTTCTGTTATACAATTCTAATACCGCGGAAAACTTGCGCATAGACGTCATTATAAAGGCAAAAACAAAATAAAAAAAAAATTTCAAAATTTGAAATCGCGCACAAGGCCTAAAGTTACAAATAAAATCAAAATATCGGTAATTTTCAAAAACAGGCAAAAATTACAAAAAAAAAACTGTTTGCGTTCTAATAGTGAAAAAAGTGTTAATAAGAGTGTCCTTAATGCATACAAAAGATAATTATACCCATTCCCGTTTAACTGAATTCGCGCAAAAAGCATAAAGTTGCAGGTTGTTTCGTAAAATATCGATATTTCATTATTTTCGACGATTTTTAAACATGTGCCAAAACCATACAAGTTGTATTTTTAATTCGTAATAGTGTAAAAACTATTCAAAATAGTTTTCCTAATCCATAAAAAATACTTTCGGACCTGTTATTCCTTAACTGTATTCGCGCAATAGGTCTAAAGTGTAGTTAGTATACGTAAGTTGTACAGTCCCGTAAAAACGCGGTTTTTCATATCTGATGAGTGTTTTTTAACACATTAAGGTTTGTAATAAGACCAGCAAGTGATTTACAAACAAATTTATTAGCCAACACATCATATTGCAGCTCTCAGCTCATTTCAACATTTATTCTGTGCTGAAATGACCCAGGACTCACGACGAGGACGTGGCTGCAAGGCGAGTCCCACCCCCACCCTACTCAACCAACCAACCATGGTGAATGTTATTTACAATATTTACAGTAATTATTTACTCTGTAAATATAGAGATAAGAACAGATAATTTAGGGCTATTACAACGAAAGAAAAAAATGAACAATGGGAAAGGTCATGTAGAAGTATAGAACAGAATATGGGAGAAACAAGAAGTTCAGAAGCCTGGAAAATTGTGAAATCATTACGAACTAACAGGAAAGAGAAAACTTTTATACAATACATACCAGACGACGAGTGGGAGAACCACTATAAAAATCTACTGATAGAGCAAAGACCAGAATTCAGCATCGATGGAGACGA
Source organism: Diabrotica virgifera virgifera (assembly GCF_917563875.1). Classification (NCBI taxonomy): domain Eukaryota; kingdom Metazoa; phylum Arthropoda; class Insecta; order Coleoptera; family Chrysomelidae; genus Diabrotica; species Diabrotica virgifera. The sequence continues at coordinate 86,254,895 of NC_065446.1, read as the reverse complement.
ACAAAAAATAATGACCACAGGGGAAGAAAAAATAGTCATAACAGACAAAGAGATGAAAGAAGCAATAAATTCCATGAAGAACAATAAAGCTGGAGGACCAGGAGGAATTGTGGCGGAACTAATCAAATACGGAACACAGAAATTAAGAAAAATGATATGCCGAATCATGGAAAGAGCAATAAATGGAGAGGACATCCCTAAACAATGGCAGGAAGCCTACATAACATCGATATACAAAAAAGGTAATAGAAAAGATTGCGAAAATTACAGGGGGATAAGCGTCATCGCTACAATGGGAAGACTGTATGGCAGGATCCTCAGGAACAAAATAGAGAAAAATATAGAAGGTAAAATCGGAGAACAACAAGCAGGTTTTACAGCAGGGAAATCATGTCTAGATCATATCCATACAATACAACAGACAATAGAGAAAAAAGAGCTAAGAACAAAGATGTACACATGGCGTTTATAGACCTTAGAAAGGCATACGACACCGTGCCAAGGAAAGAACTGTACAAAGCAATGACTAAAATAGGGATACCACCTAACCTAACACAAGCAATCAAAAACATGTACAGTGGAAATGAAGTAAATATAAAAATCGGAAACAAGGTAGTTGCTAACTTCAAAACAACAAAAGGATTACTACAGGGATGCCCAACGTCACCGACTCTATTTAAAATATTTTTAGAACACGCACTAACAACTTGGAAGACAAAGTGTAGGGGTATGGGAATACCAATAAGGGGCGATTATCTCTACACATTGTGTTTCGCAGACGATCAGGTGGTGATGGCTCAAGATGAAGAGGATATCAGTTACATGGTAAGAAAACTAAAAGAGGAATACAAAAAGGTGGGCCTGGAAATAAATATGAAGAAAACGGAATACTTAGTAATATCGGAAGAAGACGTAAAAAACTTAGAAGTAGAAGAACAAGTTGAAATAAAAGGAACGAAGAATTTTAAATATTTGGGCTTTATAATGTCGAAAAGCGGAACAACAGAAGCAGAAATAAAAAGTAGATTGGGACAAACAAGATCTTGCATCAGACAACTCCATAATGTAATCTGGAATAAAAACATCAAGGGAAAAACAAAAAGAATGATATACCAAACAATAGTAAGAACCATCATGACATATGCCGCAGAAATTTGGGTCATAAACAAAAAAACCCAAAAAAGCATTCTGGCAACCGAAATGGAATACTGGAGAAGATGCTGTGGTCTCACCAGAAGAGACAGAATAACAAATGAGGAGATAAGGAGAAGAATGCAAGTGGAAAAAGATGCCCTGCAATATATAGACGAGAGAAGACTGAAATGGTACGGCCACGTACGCAGAGCAGAAAACACTTGGATAAACAAGGTTGCAGAATGGAGCCCAAAAGGAACGAGAAGAAGAGGACGACCTAGAAGATCTTGGAAAAATGAAGTCGACGAAGCCATGTCTAAGAAAGGATTGGAAGACGGAGACTGGGAAGATCGAAAAAAATGGAAGTCCTGGCTGACGGAAGGGAAACGGCATTAGCTGTAGATAACCCTTTATATATATATTTACTCTGTACTATGTATGTATTTGTTGTAGGCAAAAGGTTATTTACATAGAAGCCCCTTTAAATTCTGACTTTGAATTAAATGTGGGCATCAGCTGCCTTGATTTTAAAGTAGCTCGAGTATAACCATCTCGATTTTCATGCCCGCACAATTTTTCTGCTGCCTCTGTAACCAGTTTTACACACCTCTCAACTGACTGGGTGTGGCATGGGAATTTGAGGTATTTAAACTCTGGTAAAGTTTTGTCTTTCAATAAAGAAGTAATATGTGCAGTTGGTATCTTGGACAGTAGTGGCGGTGGTGTTAACTTACAGATTGACCAATCAATAAGTTCGGTATAGTCGTTTGCACTAAAATTTATTGAAGGTATTTTAAAGTCCCTAACGTATCCTTCAGCTGATGGCTCCTTTCTGGATTTTAGGATCCTCCTGTAGCCAAGTTACCTAATGTGTGGTCTTTCGTCCATTATCATAGCCAACATCATATTTTCAGGGTGGCAGAAGAATGCGTTCCTTCGAACTACTGGATCAAGGATTCTCTTGATATTGTCCGGTAGATGTCTGGTTGTTTTAACTACCTTCAAAATATGCCTCGGTCCATCTTTTACAGTGTAGTTTTTCTTTATATCAAACCAAACAGGTGCATATGTCTTCACTATGTAATTTGCAAGAGTCTGTAACTCAATTGTTGGAGTAGTTTGGGAGACATACAATCTTAAAACCCGGTTAGCACAGATTAGCCAACGAGAGTGACTGATGTGTCCAGGATTCTTAGCAGCCAATTCTGGATTACAGATTCCTGTGTTGACCGCTCTGACAATGTCTAGGAGATACTGCTGATCTTTACTCAGAACGGTATTAGTGATATCAATGACTTCTTCTAATTGGATCGGCTCAAAATCTACAATAGGGAGTTTCTCACAGCCAGGGAGTTGTTTTCCAATTGGACCGCTGAATGAAACTGGTCCTGTTATCGTTCCATCCAAGTGATCAAACAAATGCCTATAAGGTAACTCGTTGAAATGTAGCAAGCAGATCTTCTTCTTCTTGTGCCACTCCTATCGGAGATTGGAAATCATCAAGGCTGCCCTGACTTTGTTTACAGCTGACCTAAAAAGTTCATTAGTGGTGCAGCCAAACCACTCTCTCAAATTCCGCATCCACAACATTCTTCTACGGCCTGGATTCCGTTTTCCTTCTATTTTTCCTTGCATTATATTTTGAAGTAATGCGTATTTATGACCTCTCATCAGGTGACCCAAATACTCGAGTTTTCTTCGTTTTATCGTCAACAAAATTTCTGGGTCTCTTCCTATCCTTCGTATTACTTCAAGATTTGTGATTCTTTCGACCCAACTTATCTTCAGCATTCGACGGTAGCACCACATCTCGAAACTTTCAATATTTTTTATGTTGTTCTGTTTGAGAGTCCAGGCCTCTACACCGTATAATAGCGTGTTAAATACGTAGCCTCTTAGCATTCTTAATCGTAGAGGGATGCTTATATCTCTGTTACAGAAGAATTTTCTCATCTTTATGAAGGTGGCCCTGGCAATTTCGATACGTCTTTTTATTTCATTGTTTTGGTCTCCAGTTTCGTTTATTAAAGTTCCCAAGTATTTATAACTTGATACTTTTTCAATTTGAATGCCGTTTATACTAATATGTGCTGGTTGTGTCATGATTTTACTGAAGACCATATACTTGGTTTTTTTGATATTAATGTTTATGCCATAATTGTTGCAAGCAATATTTATGTTTGTAAGTAATCGTTGTAATTCTTCTACTGTTCTTGCAACTAGTACAGTGTCGTCTGCGTATCGAATATTATTTACAACCTCTCCATTGATTACGATTCCTTCATTTGCTTGCAAAAGGGCTTCCAGACAGATGCTTTCACTATATACATTAAATAGCAGTGGTGACAAAATGCATCCCTGTCTTACTCCTCTACGTATTTCTATTGCTTTTGATATCTCGTTTTCTATTTTGATGTTAGCTTTCTGATTCCAATATAAGTTGAGAATTATTCGCAGATCTTTATTATCTATGTCTTTTCTTTCAAGAATGTCTCTTAGCCTATCGTGGCGTACTCTGTCAAACGCTTTTTCAAAATCGATAAAACATACATGTACTTCTTGATTAACGTCTAGGCATCTTTGTGTAAGAACATTCAAACCGAAGAGAGCTTCTCGAGTACCTAGTCCTTTTCTGAACCCCATCTGTGTATTACTAATATCTGACTCCAACTTTTGATAAACTCGGTTGTGGATGATTTTTAGAAATATCTTTAGTAGATGGCTCATTAAAGATATTGTTCGATGTTGACGATGTTCTGAACATTCTTTTGCATTGGATTTCTCTGGCAGTGTAACGAATGTAGACAGCAGCCACTCTTGAGGTATAATACCAGTATTGTATACTGTGTTAAATAAGTGCAATATTATACCTATTGATTCATCATTCAAGAGCTTTAGTAATTCAGTAGGAACCTCATCGGGTCCATTTGCCTTTCCAGTTTTGGAATTTCTAAGTGCCATTTCCACTTCACATTTTAGGATTTCAGGTCCCGTTTCACCATTTACCTTTTCAATGTTTTTTCTGTTGTCCTCAAACAATTCTCTTATGTATTCACTCCATCTATTAATTTTTTTTCTGTTAAGTCTATAATAATATTTCCGTCTTTGTCCTTAAGCAAACTTATTTGATGTCTTCTTTGGGTTCCTGTAAGTTCTTTTACTTTTTTATGTATATTGAATGTGTCATACTTTCTTTCATAGTCTTCCATTTCTACACATTGTTCTTTAATCCATGATTCTTTGGCCTTCTTTATTATTTGCTTTATGTTCTTATCAACCTCTCTGTATTTTTCTGAATTATTCTTCAATTTGCGTCTTTCATCCATTAGTTCTAGTATGTCTGGTGTCATCCACACCTTATGTTTCTTTGGAGATTTGGTTAGGTGTTTCTTTCCCGTAGTTCTTATTATAGTGTTTATATACTTCAGTTTTTCATCTATGTTGTCAGTTCTGCGGATTTGGTTTTCTGCTACACTGAGGCCGGTGTTGATTTCTTCGCGCACTGTTTGTCGTCGGTGTTCACTTTTAAGCTGACTTAAGTCTAACGCTGGGATGATGGTTTTTCTCATTTTCTTTGGTCTAGCTTCTAACACAGATACTAGGTACTGGATTATGATCCGAACCGATATCAGTTCCAGGGTAAGTTTTAGTAGATTTCACGGCATTACGGTATCTTTTTGTCACCATTATGTAATCTATTTGGTTTCTGATTACTTTTTCTTGTGTGTGTTGAGGTGACGTCCACGTATACAGTCTACTTGGGGGTAATTTAAAGAATGTATTAGTTATTATTAAATCTTCGCTTTGACAAAACTCAACTAAACGATCACCCCTTTCATTTATATTACCTAAGCCGTATTCACCGACATTTTCTCCAGCTTTATGATGTTTATTATGTTCTTCTTATCTTTCAGTTGTATTAACATCACGCGCTCTGAGAAGGGAGTAAAATTTGCTACAGCATATTTCCATTTTTTTGAGATGATGACTCCAACTCCGTATCGATGGGTTGTGGTGTCACTTCCGACATAATAAAACATACCATGATTAGTTGTGGGTCATTTGCCATTTCCTGGCCATTGTGTATCGCTTATGCCTAATATGTCTATACCCAAACGATCCATTTTCAACACGGCGTTATCTAATTTTCCCGAAGAAAATAAGCTCCTCATATTCCACGTAGCAATTTTTATGGTTGTCTTTTTCTTATTAAAAGGGTTTCGCAGGTTTACGACCGAGGAAGCCTTGTACTTATCTATTTGTCTTCCTCTGCCGGATCTTGGTATCCGATGTCCATGATCAGTACTTCTCTTCTGCATGTCCGCCATGATGATTACTACTAGGGGTACTCTATGAGTCCTTAATGCAGTGGTTCCCCGTTGCCTTCTGCATCCTTATGCCGTTGACCATGCTGTAGGGTTCATCCGCCTTCGAGACCGATTTCTCAGTCTCAGGACAAAAGAGTCTCCTAACACTTACTAGCTCATCCACCCGAAGCTGTTGGCTAGTAAGTGGAGATTGCTTATACCGGCAATCGCTCGGTGGTTACCCTCACTTAGTTTAGCCTACAGACCAATGCAGTTGCCCAGGGTGTGGCACGTGGAGCCATAAGTGACAGTTGGATGTCTTATGAGGACCAGTTACTTCGAACCATCTCCCGTACATTACGCTCGATGTGGCCGTTCTCATAAAAGGTACTACCTCTATAAAACACCCCAACACCCCAGCAAGCAGATAAACCATTGTAAAGGACGGCGACACTTAACTTCAATGTTATGTACAACACCGCTTTTCCATCCAGTGTTTGTGACTGTTCCATCACATCCGATGGCCTCTACTGCACTTATATCAAATTCCTTCCTTTCTAAGTGTTCGTAAATACTGTCTGCAATTTCATTGGCGGTCCCTTCCTTTGGTGTGACATGTGTGCGAGTTCAACTACGCGTGGGCGAGTCCACTCTGTTCCGGCGAAGGGGAGTAAGCGTTATTCTTTTGCGCGAATACAGTTAAGGAATATCAGGTCTGAAAGTATTTTTTATGGATTAGGAAAACAATTTTGAATGGTTTTCACACTATTACAAATTAAAAATACAAATGGTATGGTTTTGGAATATGTCTAAAAATCGTCAAAAATAATGCAATATCGTTATTTTACGAAACAACCCACACCTTTAAGCTTTTTGCGCGAATTCAGATAAACGGGAACAGGTCTAATTATTTTTTGTATGCATTCAGGATACTCTTGACAACACTTTTTTCACTATTAGAACGAAAACAGACTTTTTTTTTGTAATTTTACGTGTTTTTGAAAATGACCGGTATTTTGTCTTTTTTTGTAACTTTAGGCCTTCTGCGCGATTTCAAATTTGAAAAAAAAAATTTTTATTATTTTTCCCTTTATAATGACGTCCATGCGCAAGTTTTCCGTGCTATTAGAATTGTATAACAGAAAAAACCCGTTTTTCGATCCACCCTAGTGTCTAGTAGCAGCACAGCACAAAAAAACCAAAAAAAAAATAATAATAAACCACAAAAAATGTAAATGGCATATCATACCACTCTAGATAAAACCCCCAGTCCACTCGTCTGGACAACAAACCAACCTGTCAACCATAAAATTCGCACCCAAGACGCTTAATACTTCTAAAATTCCCCCCGAAAAAAAGGGGGGAATCTGCCCCTTGAAGAGGCTGCAAAAGCCTAAACGAGGTTATCAACATGGACTAAGAAACATCATTATTATTAGTGTAAAGGGACTTTCCGGCCACCCTATAGAAGTAGAACAATGGACCGCCTATTATAGAATAACTATATAAGGAAGATATGTACTATAATACCTAAAGAAGGAAATGAAGACGAATCCAATATAGACACAGAACTAGAAATCACAAAAGAAGAAATAACGAATAACATACCTAAATTAAAAAACAGAACAGCCCCAGGACCCGATGGGATACCAAATGAACTTCTAAAATACGGCGGAGAAATCTTAATCGAAAACATAAAGATCCTCTTTCAATAAATAATATGTAGCCAGTGTGTTTCAGACCAGTGGAAGACGAGTATAACAATACCTATACACGAGAGAGGAAACAGCAAAGATCCTAGCAACTACCGTACCATCACCTTGCTGAGCACAACTCTTAAGCTTTTAAGAAAAATTTTTGAAAATAAAATAAATAACGAATACACAATTAGTGAGGAACAACGAGGCTTTCGGAAAAATAGGACCACAATAGACGCCATATTCATAGCCAGACAAATTGCTGAGAAAGCACTGGAATATAATAAACCTGCATTTATGTGCTTTATAGCTCTGACTGAGGCCTTCGATTGTGTAAGATTGGAAGATGTGCTAAGATTGCTAAAGGAGAAAAATCAGCCCAACAAGATGATAATGATAATTAAAGACATAAATACGAAGAACAAAACCAGAATAAAAATCGAGAAAGGACTAACATCGGAAGTAGAAATCAACTCGGGAATTAGACAAGGGGACAGCTTGAGCTCATTGCTTTTTAATTTAGTAATGGACAAACTCATAGAAAACATTAAAGGTACTGTAAAAGGACATACGATGGCAGAAAACAAATAGAATTCCTCTGTTATGCTGAAGACGCAATCTTAATCTCTGATAACGAGGATAACCTACAGCGAATGGCACAAACTTTCAATACAGTGGCGAAGAACTGCAACATGAAAATATCAACAGCTAAGACAAAATCCCAGGTAGTGTCAAGGGAACGCATAAGATGCAAATTAGTAATTAACAACAAACTAATTGAACAAGTCTCGAGATTCCAATATCTGGGAGTCGAAATAATATGTAGTTATGGAGATGTTAAAGAGAGCGTCCGAAAGAAAGCAAATAAAGCCAATTACTCGTCAGGATGTCTGAGAGATGTCATCTGGAGAAACAAAGATATGAGGGTGGAAGGGAAAGTACGCATATACAAATCATGTGTAAGACCAATCATGACGTATGCGATAGAAACAAGATACAGCAGAAACCAAAAGGATACTGAGAACAGCAGAAATGAGAACGTTGAGATCAATAACTGGGAAAACACTGAGAGGCAGAATACCGAACGACAGAATAAGAGATCTCTGTAACATACAAGATATACTACGGTGGAGAAGACAGAGTCGATGAAAGTGGAATCAGCATGTGACGAGAATGGACAGCGAGAGAATATCCTATATAGCCAGGGATTCGAAGCCAACAGGCAAGAGACCAACTAGAAGGCTCTTTAAAAGCTAGCGAGATAGCTGGCAGTCAACATCACAGCTACGAATACAAGCCCAAAATCGGTTAAGAACAGGCCATGAGGCCTAATATAAGAAGAAGAAGACACTATACTTATAGCAATCAATGAAAAAAAATGCTAGATATCCTGCGAATATTTGAGTGTAACTGGATTGAAGTTGGTCTTAAGTTTATAAATGACAAAATGAAAATAATGGTGATAGACACATTCAACACTTGCAGGAATATCAGATATCAGACAGCTTCAACTATTTCTGATCACGTATAAATATCGATGGAAACTGGCAGTAGGAGTTTGGAGATGCATTAGTATGGCAAAAAATGAGCCGCCTAACTAGAGAGAGAGAGAGAGAGAGAGAGAGATAGAGAGAGAGAGAGGGAGAGGGAGAGGGAGAGGAAGAGAGAGAGAGAGAGGGAGAGGGAGAGAGAGAGAGAGAGAGAGAGAGAGAGAGAGACAGAGAGAGAGAGAGAGACAGAGAGAGAGAGAGAGAGAGTCGCCCACCCAGTCTTTCTTCATACCTTTTCAGCTATTTGTAACATCGACCAAAGTATGGAAGACAGAATAAATAGATAGACAACTTACAGAGCCTGTAGAAGTATGAAGCCTAATAAGACAGGGTACTCATTGAGTCCTACGTTCTTCAATTAGATCATGGATAAAATCATCAAAAAGCGTTATTAACGGAAGAGGATACAAAATGGGAAACAAAGAAGTAAAAATACTCTGTTACACAGACGATGCAATACTGATAGCCCAAGATGAAAGTTGTCTGCAAAGATTAGTCCACAGTTTTAACATAAGAGCAAAACAAGTTAATATGACCATTTGATCAAAGAAAACTAAAACAATAGTAATCAGTAAAGAACCAATCAGATGTAAAACAGAAATTGATGGCATCAGTATTGAACAAGTAATGGAAATAAAATACTCTGAAATTACATTGTTCGGCTACGGAGACGTGAGAAATCAAGTACAAAAAGTAAATAGACTAGCAGTGTGCCTTAATAAAATTATATGGTGAAATCGACATCAGTTTACAGTGAGATGAAATCAAGAATTTATAAAGCCAGTGTAAGACCAATAATGATATAGGCATCACAAATAAGACCCGATATAGCCACAACACAAAGACTACCAGAAACGGCAGAAATGAGAGTACCTACTGAGAAAAATTACAGAAAATACGCTGAGATCTCGAAAGAATAGTGAAGACATTAAAAGAAAATGTAACGTACAGTGTATTATAAACGAATAGACAATCAATAAGAAAAAAATAATGAAATATCAACAAGCAGAATGAGGGAGACACGTGTGGTCAAAATATCGAGAGAAAAATCGCCAATCGGCAGAAGAAGTATTGGACAACCACGCGAAAGATGGGATGACAAGCTTCCACTATACAGTCCGTCTAATTTACTTACCGTTGCACGTCATTACTTACGTTAGAGATCTAAGTTGACATTGTTGCCCAATTACAAAAAATTCTTAAATTCATTTTAAATCAAATACATCACACAATTTCTGCGGAAGTGGATTATACAGCAAAACAAATTAATATTCAATGTAAATACATAAAAACTTTAGAAATAGAAAACAAGAATTAAGTTATAATCTTACGTTAAAGTACATAATAAAAACAGTAAATATAATGAAACAAATACTTATAGTAAAAAATACAAGAATAAAAAACCGCCAAACGCCGTAAAAATGAGTGGCGCATACAATATTCCAGCTACAAAATATCTGATATGAATATTACCTGGCGCGAAAATGAATTTTTATTTTGATGCAAAACAAAATCCTAGTTTTATTTTAAAAGATTTTCCATAATATTTGCTAAAGTTAAAGTAAAAGGCGCCACAAAAGAGTTTCAAAATTCAAACTGTATCAAAGTTACTCTTTTGTGGCGCGTTTTACTTCAAATTTAGCAAATATTATGGAATAATCTTTTAAAATATAACTAGAATTTTTTTTTTATTTACAAACTCGCATCAGCCTGTGAACTAGAATTTTGTTTTGCATCAAAATGAAAATAAATTTTCGCGCCACGTAATATTCATATCAGATCTTTTGTAGCTGGAATATTGTATGCGCCACTCATTTTTACGGCGTTTAGCGATATCCCATTTAAAAAACGAAGTTATAAGCAACTTCCTGTATAACCGGAAGTTGCAAAGAGATGAAAATATTTTCATTTAATAGATCATCCTTCAAAACTCCTTTATTCCAATTTTCATGATTCTGTTGCCTTAAGTTCTCGAGATATTTCTAATAGGCCAGTTATCTGCCCCACCCTATATAGTGTCGCGTGTAGGGGAGTGTGGATGTGCGCCACTGGCGAGGACTGCCGTTCTCTGGTAATTAACAAATAACAAATATGAAGTGTCATCACCGCAATGTCAAATAAATGTTACCAATTTATGCCAAAATATCACCTTCGTTCGATTATAGTTACAGTGTATTCCGAACAAATGTGCTTCATAAAAACGCTTTATAATCCATTTATACAAATTAAATGAAACATATTATTGTGTATTTCTTTAACAAAGGGCCGGCGTAGCCGAGTGGTAGTGTGCTAGGCTAGCGTGCCGGTGGTCCCGAGTTCAAATCCTACCGCCGGCAAGAACAACTAGACATTTTTAAAATGTTTATAGGCCCCAGGTCGACTCAGCCTGAATAAAATGTGTACCTTGGGTAAAACCAGTGGTAATAATAGGCGGTTGAAGCGTAGCACTGGCCCTGTTACCTTCCTTGTATACCGTAGGCCCTAGATATAGCAGACTACCCTGCTATACTCCCAAAGCCACGTGAGCGGTATAAAACGGGAGACTATTATTATTTCTTTAAGTTAACATTATTAGAAATCTTTAAATATTATTTCTGCGCGTATATAATAAAATAGGTCTAATGGCTGTAACGCCAGTGTACTCGGCAAAGTGATTCTAAAAAAGAACACACCTACCGCCTAAATAGTTCGTGTTGGTATCATGTGACGTCTCGGGCTATGACGCGGATGACGTGCAACGGTAAGTAAATTAGATGAAGTATAGGTATCAATCAGCCTTGAAAAGCAGAATTGCTTATTAAAGGAAGAAGAGGAAGAAGAAGAAGAAGAAGAAGAAGAAGAAGAAAAAGAAGAAGAAGAAGAATATAATGACGGGAATATAATTATGTACGGTTTGTCATATTGTTTTAATATTATACTGAAAATAAAAACGACCGTCAGCGACGGGGGTCTAATTCGATTCAACTATATAATGAATTTATTTATGGCCCCAGCAAAAGACTTATATTTACCTTTCAAAGCCCGGATATCCTTTTCTGAGTTTAATATACAGCAGAAAACGTTAACGAAGGTTTAATAAACTCGGCCAAAGATTCAATTTTCTATCCCCCATAATGTGTTTTTCATTGTTTTTCACCATATAATCCAGCTAGTAGCTTTATGAAAGCCACATACATAACACAATCCAGTTGTGCCCCTATTCTCTTTGGATTTCAAGCGGTCTGTCGTCGGAATAGCAATAAAAACTAAATCTGGGATTTAACTTTCATTTATTTTTATGCTGCACATTAGCGCAGCGTACAGATTCTAAAGCAAAACTAGCGATTTTCTTCGGATAAACTATATTTCGACTCAGAGAAAACTGATGGTAATTTATTTCCAAGCTTTCAGCCACTGCGATGTTGTAGGAAAGACGTCATCTTTATGTATGCTATTAGAAAGGTGCATGGTGCTTCTCAGAGCCTTGTTTCAGTGCGTCAAAGCTTTTCGATTTCTTTCTAATGCATTAAGTTGGATGTGACGGAAAAAGCGGTAGTTCCGTGATTAGACACAAAAATATTGAAGCGTTACATACGTAAGCGGTCTATTTTTAACCATCGTTTGATTCATCGACATTTGGCAAGCGCTGTCAAATAAAAGTGTCAAAGAGTGACGTGATGTTGTCGTTCAGGGTCAGTATTTGAGTAGTTGCATTATAGACTTATATATTATCACAGACAGAGTGTCATTCAGAGCGAAGTGACGACACCATCTTTTTTGTTTGGATTAGTGCTGTTTCACTCTTAAATTGCGTGGTATTGACATTATTTCACAGTGTTGTGCAATTTTTTTTGTGTTTTGTTTTATTTTTTTTTCATTAAAATATTTTAAAAATGCCAATATAGGGAAAGAACAAGTACTGATACTTAAATTTAATACTATACTGACATTCAAATTCTACTTTTAAGTGTTTTCAATAAACCATTATTATTAGGCATTAGTGAATAAATTGTTTTCATGATTAGAGTTATATTCTATTTATATAATTAACTTAAAAGTTACCTATAATAAATACCTATATAAATGAATAAATTGTTTTCATGATTAGAGTTATATTCTATTTATATAATTAACTTAAAAGTTACCTAATAAACATTTTCGAAAACTGTCTTTGTGTATTTTAGAAAATTGACGGTAAACTATTTAATTACACATATTATTATATACAGTATGGTGCAAATGAAAGGAATAAATTCGATATTTCGTAATCTGGCGACTTTCAGGAAACATCCCTAAACGGATCAATTTTTATTTTTAAATTCCGATTTTATGCCATATTTTTCATATTATTGACGTCATCCGTCTGGACGTGATGACGTAATCGATGATTTTTTTAAATGAGACTAGGGGTCGTATGACAAATCATTTGAAAGGTTATTAAATTCTCTATTAGGCAGTATAAACATTGACATAATTATTTATACAGGGTGGCCAAAAAATTTTTTTGAATTATATTAATTGACAAAAAAGAAGAATGTATGTAATGCAGGTCTCATAGTCTTTACAAAGGAGAGAACTATATGTTATAGAAATTTCAGAAACAATTATTAAAATGGAACAGAGTCGTAGCCAGGTAACCTCAAAATAACGTATTTAATTTTTTTATTTTTAGGGAAAAATTGCGATTTTGACAATATTCCCCCACCTTGTCAGCACCATCAAAAACATAAAGTAAGAATAAAATTAGCCATTCACCACCCATGGTCAGTATCTCGAAAAATAAGTGATATTATGCGGATTTACATATAATGTGAATATTAAAACTGCACCATTTTTTTTTCTGTTACACATTTTGTTTTAAAACTTTCCAGAAAATTTCTTTGTACTCTATATTTTAACATAAACGTGATTAAAAAGCTAAATTTTAAATTTTGTCACTCAACTGTTGCGAATAAACTTTGCAATTCACGAATCTGCACATTTTACTACTGAAAAAATTCATAACCTTTATTAGAATAAGACTGAAAGCTTGAGACACATACCATTGTCTTCAGAAAGGTAAGAACTATGCTGTAAAAATTTTGGAGAAAAATTTTAAAATTGAACAGAGTTGTAGCGAGGTAAACGCAAAAAAACATGATTTTATTTTTTTATTTTTAGGGTAAAATTGCGATTTTGGCAATGTTCCCCCACATAAAATTCAAAATAATCCTCATTTTCATTTTCAGCACCATCAAAAATATAAAGTATGACTACAATTAGCCATTCACCTCACCGTGGTCAGTACCTTGTCATTTCAGGGGTGCCTGCCGCTTACCTAATTGTATTAGATAGTCTTGATAATATATTATAAATATATTATATCATTATATCATATCAGTTTCCTCCTGTGACTCATACAACTTATCTTAATTTCAACACTACTTTAATATCAGACTTCCATTTACTACAGACTCTCTAATTTACTCTGCCATTGGTACAATTGAACCAAACACTCCTTTTAATTCATAGAAATCAAATTTTCCACAGCACAGTTGAACTTACTTCAATTAGAATAGGAACATGTATAGATGGCTGCATAGATTCTGGCTATTTCTCATTATAAAAATCATTTCTTACTTCACGTTCATCTTACATATTCAAGGTACTTACTTAAATGTAATTATAGCCATAACTTTGTTGATGTTTGTTATTACTATGTAAATTTTCATTAAATATTTTACTAACAATTAGTTGGCTGTCGTAATACAGGATAAATTCCACGTCACGTTGTCTATCTGTCTTTTGACACCTTTCAGAAACATCAATCATTTTGCAATCAGTTGCCATTAAGTCATTGAAATGTGATCAACTCAATTTGGATCCCACGTGTTGGGAAACCTGTATACCTTACCTTAGGGCATTATCCTGTTTGCCATGTGACCATCACAGGCCTTTTTATCGAAGTATGCACTTTTAAGGTATCTACAGTCGGAAAAATGAAAGAATACCCATGAACGAACATATAAAACACGCTGTATTATCCTGTCACCGTATCACAAAGAAAATTGTCCAGCGCAAGTACATGTAACAATAATTATTACATGTACTTGCGCTGGAAAAATTTTTGTGTGACACGGTGACAGGAAAATACAGCGTGTTTTATATGTTCGTTCATGGGTATTCTTTCATTTTTCCTACTGTATATTATATGTAAAGGGTTTTTACCCAGATATTTTTCTTTTGTGGCTCAGCTAGCATCCAGTTTGTAAGTATAACCAACTTGCTCTAACCTTTGTCAAAATTTAAATAATAACTTTATATTCATTAAATCGGTTATACTTATTTTTAGATCGAACACTGATGATGATTTTTTATAAAAATCGAAAACGTTTTGTTGTGATGTAGCCCTTTTAAGGGATTTTTAATAAAAAAATTTTATACCTTTTACAAAGGATTTCTTTCCAATATTATAAATAATTACACTTTTATAAAAAAGAACTTTTTTATGATAAAACGTTTTAATTAGATATTTATAGGAGGGAATATAAAATAATTTGACGATATAAAATGCTTAAAATTCCAAAAATTACACTATAATAAAAAAGTACTTTTTATAATAACACGGTTTTGTTATATATGCAGGGTGAGGCAGATAAAAGTCCTATTAGAAATATCTCGAGAACTAAAGGAAACAGAATTATGAAAACTGGAATGAAGGGGTTTTGAAGAGTGATCTCTTTCATGAAAATATTTTCATCGATTTGCTACTTCCGGTTATACCGGAAGTTGAAACACGCTGAAAGTCCTCCGTCTAAATATTTGAAAATTTCGACCCAGTTTACAGTTGTACACTTTCGCTACACCCTGTATATTGAGTCGGAGAAGCGCAGTTTCAAATCGCTTTTCCGCATTGGTGTGAGTTTGTTATTTTGTTCGTTCCCACAACATTACGAATTTTATTTCTTTATCCGTTCCTTGAAATAATACGCATTTAAGAAACGGAATATTTTTCAATAAACCCTTGAATTGTTGTAGTTTGCAAGGTAAAGAGATTCCACGTTAAGTAAAGACTCAGAGTATAAAGCTTTTTATGATATTTACAGTTTTGGTTTGTCGGTTATATGTTTCGTCGGTATATCCAAATAGCTAGAGGAAGGACCCCTGCTATGCTGTTAGGCTGTTGCAGTCTAGAAGATGAAAGATTTTTATGACTTTCTCAGACACAAATTTATTGAGGGTGTATTGCAACCGGAAGGCTCAACCTAAAATAAGCCGATGTCTTTAGTAATCTTGTTTCCAAAAACTAACTGTAATTGTATGAGTGAGTCATCGCATTTCGTGTAAACTCGAGGGATTTTGTTATTGCGAAGTTTGTTGAAGGTAAAACCATCATGGCGTTCGAGGGATGTCTTAAGAGTTTTTCTGACCATTTGATTGGTAGAGAAATATCTGGTATGATTCCTATTGGTCTAAGTGAGAAGTCACCTTTTTTTGGGAAAGGAACCCAAGTTTTAGAAGAATCGAGTTAGCGGTCCTAGAGAGCAGTTCTGTATAAGCTATCATCATGTTCAGTTGAGTTCCAGAGAAGTCACCATCAAGTGAAGTTGAGTGATGAGTTCCACCAGGGCCACCATCGAGTTGAGTTGAGTTTTGGTTCCCTTAGGGCCATCGTCATGGAGTTGAGTTCTATTAAGTGTTTCGGAATGTAGTTTTCCAGTTTCCCAGCCGGCTAAGTTAATTCCAGCCCGGTGAATGTGATGGTGTATCGTGAACTCCGGCGATTTTCCCACTGTTTCTAAGCAAATCGTCGTTATCATTTTATACCAATTTTGGTATCCACTAATTTCATTTAAGCAGTCAGAATAAGAAGTAGGAGAGAAGAGTTTTAATTTTCTCATTGCTATTTTTAACAGTGCAGTTAAAACATGTAGTATGCTCACATATTTTATTTTGGTCAAAGTTAATGAACGTTCAATAATCATGTTCGAGTCTAACTAAATAATTTTATTCGAGTAAAAGTAAAATTTTGATCCAGTTTAACGAACTTTTAAACTATTTATCTTCAAGTGAAAGCTGAATTTTTCTATAATAATGTTTGTTTATAAACAATGTACTGTTTGCTGTTTGCTGTAATTAACGACAGTGAAGTAAGTGTTTCGCGAGTGCAATAGCGCCTTGGACTTTCGAATCAAGCTACGAGGAAGAAGCCAGGACACTAAATGTTAAGGTATAATTTTTATATTTGTAAAACTGTTCGTTTCATCTTTGATTAATTGGTAATCTGGTCTCTAATTATAACAGAGAGATCAGAGATTAATTTTTTTGTTTTTAATAAATAATGTTTGATTTTCAACATATAATTTATTTTCTTCCCTTCTCTCTTGAATCGTAAGAACGATAAAACATTGACTGAGTATATAATTTTGAGTATATAGTAAAGTAAGTAAGTTACATTATAACATTTTGTATATTATGTATATCATTTTATTTGACTATGTTTCTTTGTTTTATTTTAATTTATCTTTTTTTGTTTTATTTCTATTTTTTTGTATAAAGTTTGGTTTCCCTTAGGTAACCAATGGCGCCCAATATTTTATTTTTTGTATTTTTCTTTATTTTTTATTTCACATCCTTATTTCGATTTTTCTATCTTTCTAATTTTTCTAAGCTAATAAGAATATATCATAACATCTATTAAAGAATCCACTCCCTAAAATCTCTGAGACAGTAGCAACCGAGGTACTTAATAACTTATGTAGCACGAATTTTGTCCAATTCTTAATTAGTCATGTTTCATAAAACAACAGGGGCTATCTTTTGTCTTATATTAAAATGGCCCCATATGACTTCCATTCTTTGTCGTGTTTCATCAAATGGCTTCCATGCGTGGGGCTGTTTCATAAAATTAATCGCGCTACAAAGTGGCTTATAACTTCGTTTTTTTAAATGGAACATCCTGTATATTTTTACATTTTTGGATTCTCCTGGATGTCTTCTTTCTTAAAATATGAGGTTTTGTAATGTTATACAGGGTAGTTTAAAAGATAATTACGTTTATTTTCTTAATTTAATAGCAATATTCACATCCTGTAGAATTGTAGTAGTTTGACATCAAAAACTCTATTTATGTTCAGATGATTTTTAATATAGTCTACTATTGTTAAAAATTGTTAGTATAGCTAAATGTTGAATTGTACTATACAGGTTTGGTCGAAACTCGAAAAGAGTATTTTCTGAGTTTTCTTAAATGGAACACCCTATATTTTATTATTATAATGAAATGATATTTTATGCTACTTTTTTATTTCTTAAGCATTCTCTATACCTAACTGCTTTAATTTGTGAGTTATTGGTGATTCAAGCCAAACACTAATTTCAACAAAAAATACGTGAAATTTAATTAGGTTGGCCGTGAGAATATTCAATAACAAATAATTTTTCGAAAATAAATACATATTAATCTAGACTGATCTTTAAAATTGTCAATAATGGTTGAGCTATCAAAATACATATGTAGTTAACATTCTTGGCGCGATTAACAATTAAGCACAAATTAAAGCATTTGGGTATAGGGAATGCTTAAGAAATAAAAAACTACCATAAAATGTCTTTTCATTGCAATACTAAAATACAGGGTGTTCCATTTAAGAAAATTCAGAAAATCCTTATTCCGAGTTCCGACCAACCCTGTATACTAAAATTTAACATTTAGCTATACTAATAATTTTTAATAATAGTAGACTATATTAAAAATCATTTTAACATAAATAGAGTTTTTGATATCTAACTACTACAATTCTACAGGGTGTGAACCTTGCTACGAAATTAATAAAAAAACGTAATTAGCTTTTAAACTACCCTGTATAACATTACCAAACTGCATATTTTAAGAAAGAAGACATCGAGTAGAATCTAAAAATGTAAAAATATACAGGGTATCCTATTTAAAAAAACGAAGTTTTAAGCAACTTCCGGTATAACTGAAAGTGGCAAATTGATGAAAATATTTTCATTAAATAGATCGCCCTTCAAAACCCCCTCATTCCAATTTTCATGATTCTGTTGCCTTTAGTTCTCTAAATATTTCTAATAGGCCAGTTATCTGCCTCACCCTATATAGGACACAACATGTTTCGAAAGAATAAAATATGAATTTTTAATAGGTGTATTAACTGATAAAATTATAATTCCAAAAATTACACGAGTTAAACAAAGTACTTTTTATAATACCACGGTTGTTTAAAATAGTATACATATATAATATTTATATTATAATAATTAACTTATAAAATACGATTTTAAGTATATCAACTTTTAATTATTAAAAAAAAATTAAAATTTTTTAATTATTAAAAAAATTAAAGAAAGATACGCAACAGCCGTGTTCGACCTCTCGGTCTGCAGTCGACTGTAGACCGAGGAAACTCTCGGTCTGCAGTATAATGCCACTGAACCACCATCAATTTGTAGATATCGATTTATTGACGTACTTTAAAATATAATTGCATTAGCCACATTTTTAAAAATAGTTTGAAATAAAAAAAAATCGATTTATCCATTCAGGGTGATTGATTAGTGGGGAAAAGCTCCGTAGGTCCGTTATAGTAAGATAGCAATGAAAGTTAATAACAAAACTTGTAGCCAACTTTGATTACAGATTGATAATCAGTAATCGTATATTGTCAGTTTTAGACAATCCAATCATGGCTTACCTAATATTTGGAAAGATTTATAATTAATAATTTGATCTGAAAAATGAAAATATCACAAAAATTAATAATTAAACATAGATAATGTTATACATAAATTAAAGTACGGTAATAGTACTTTTCGATAGTGATATAAAATACAGGGTGTTTCATTTAAAACTACTGAGGAAATAATGTATGTACTTGCGTTTTGACTCACCCTGTATTCAATATAAAGAAAATCAGAAATATAAATAATTTATCAAAATTTTGACAATAGGTAAAAAATATGGCATCAATAAACCATTGCCGTTGTGCTTATTTTTATTTATACTGGGAGTTGAACTTGTTACGATTTTCATATAAAATTTGTTATAACTTTGTAAATACCCTGTATAACATACCAAACCTTTATATTTTTGTAATGGAGAAGTTAAGAAGATTTCGAATATAAAATAAAATATAGGGTGTTCCATTTAAAAAAACATAAGTTTGATCTGCCACTATGTTATCGAACACCCTGTAAAATTCTAACTAATTTTGTTATGTGAAGCTAAAAAGTTGGCTACAATTTTTGTTATTAACTTTTATCGCTATCCATTACTATAACGCACCTACGGAGCTTTACCCTACTAATCAATCACCCTGTATAATAGTAGTTAAATATTGCATTGTTAGCTAGTTCAAAGCTATTCTGAAAATTTCAGGTACCTACGTAGCCTAGAATTATTTTTAAAATGGATTACAAAATTTGCGGAGTCAGTGACACCGACCAAGCCAAGTACGAGTTTAAAATAAAAATTGGCGCGAGTGGCTTACCATTCTTTTAAAAAACTCCGATAATTACCGGTGCGCACGCCAATGATGAATATAGAATTCTTAATTGTATGTCAAAAAAGCACGCACAGTAACTATCTCTTAAAATACACCAACTTTTATAAGCACATCTCAACCGATTTCAAAGCAATATAATATAGTTAGTTTGTAAAAAAAAATTCAACTTCCTGTATCTCGAAAACGAATCAATTGCGAACATAAATTTATTTAACAAATTTTCAATATTTTTTATGCAGAATCACCCCTTGAAGTTTGTCGCACTTATTTACAAACACCCTGTAAAATATATAAATTAGTAACGACAGTCATTGGTCATCGACAACCTATATAACATGCAGTAAATTGCCTAAACACATATTAATTTATTTACAGAGTTTATTATTACATTAAATAATTAGTCATATTCAATAACGTTCATTAATTAATTACTTAGTATCCTTACGAGCCTCTCTGATGACGGGTAGACCTAGAAACACGTGTCAGAGGATGGTAACAGACTCGAATTGAATCGAAACCCAACCAGCTACGGTTATTTTATTAAAATTGTTTTACATTAAATTTAATAACAATATTTGTATTGTAGATATTATGAACTAATAATAAACTTCTTTAGTAGTTGATTAACACTTTCGCAAAGTCTATAACATGATATATATCCTGAAATGTAAGATAAAACTTTCGATCGTGCTGCGACTTCCTAATAACTAACTTTAACTTAAGTTTACGTGACTGTTACATTGTATTTCTTCTTCAACACTCGAGAGGGATATTTTCTAAAGCTTGGCTTTGGCAAATGAACAATTTACTTGGAGAATCCGCTGAAACATAACTCAACTTCGGCAATTTTTAAGACTATTAAAGGTAAATAAAAAACTTGGTTACGATTTGTTATACGGAAGTACCTGCTAAAGTAACTAAGAACTTTTTATGTATGTTTAAGTAATTAAATATGTTAATTGAATATGTTGGAAATGTCTATATTACTGTAAAATAAAAAAGAAAAAAGTAAAGAAATGGGTAGTTAGGCACGAATGAGCTACAGCCTTTGGGCGCATCCATAGTGCACGCTGGTGCCGAGTCCGTGTGCGAATAATCCTAATAACAGCGCGCAGGTGAACTTTGGACAGGTCCGTTTGAATACGAAGAATTATTTGCACACGGACTCGGCGCTGGTTTCCGAGTCAGACAACCAGCGCTGAGTCGGTGTGCGAATTATCATTCGTATTAGTTTCAGCGAGCTGGTGCACTTTGGAAATTTTTACAGGCCCATTTAAAGACGAAGGATTTAGCTAAACCGACACGGCCTCGGCTTTCTGATTGCTTTAGCGTGCACTATGGGCGCGCCCTTAGAAGTTATCACCATACCTTATCGTGTGAGTATACATCTCAAATCATGTATCTATTAAAACATATTGTTTATGAGAAGATTTTCATTATTTCTTTCAGTTCTCGTTATTCTCATAAATTTTGTCTTTTGACGTTTCTGTTAGACCGTTGGAGTCTTTGAATATTTTCAATGTTTTCGGCTGTGACAATGTCATCTGCATATCTTATGTTGTTAATGAGGATTCAATTTTCTTTTATATTATAATACACGTTGCAATATTTTTTCTGATCGTTAGCATAGCAGGGCCTCGATTTTTGACCTTTCGCTTCGTTGTCGAACGTATTCGCTTCGTATCTGTTTAGTATACGTAGCGCATACGTTCGATAACGAAGCGAAGGGTCAAAAATCGAGGTCCAGTTATTTTCGAACCATCAGCAAAATGAGCCATATTTTAAAACTATTTCTAAAAATTATACATCAAATGATATACATAGACTATGCGAAGAAAAAATCAGCAGCACATTGTTTTTCGGAATGCAGTACATACGAGAAAGGCTCTCTTTGATATAGAAATGCTATTTCAATTTTTATTTATGCATGCTTCATTGATTACCATAAAACGGTCGTTACAGAGAAGCACAACCAGCTATCTAATAGAGATAGTAACCAATATTGGAATAAACACCTGTCATCTAAGAATTATTGGTAATTTTTGACGGAATCAAACATCGTCTATCCGTACAGTGGCAGCAGAATCTGATAATATTAAAATCAGTCGTGGGATTTGAACAAAATTTATGATGATCTATAAGAAGGAACAGCAATTTGGACGAATGCGTGTGAACAGTCAACAAATAGAAGGAGTAAAAACTTTTGGCTTTGGTTAGTACTTTGTAGTGCTTTAATAGTTCCTCTACTCTTGATTTGCGCCATTGGGGGAGTAAATATAGGACGAAAACTTGCAATGTTTCGAAAACATTCAAACATAATATATATTTTACTAAAACTTTTGTTAAAATAAAAAGTTCGACTCACAGATTTAGTCGCTAATTGTTTATTAATTGTTTAAACAATAACAATTATTTTTTATAAATAATTTTAAAAATATCATTAAATTCATCATTTTACTTTGATCAAAAATGTTTCTATTTTGTTTTCGATTATGCTGAATCCGAATCTGACATTACAATTTGAAAATAAAAAAAAAATTGAGCTCTTATACAATACCTACCCATGTCTGGTGTAACTAGGAAACATATGGAAAATCTTTTTACATATTATTAAAAAAATATTTTTCATAAAATGCTCTGCATTGTCTAAAATCTAAAACTTGACAATCAGATATCAAATTTTATCAATTTTATACGAGGTATGTCAAAAATATGAATTTTCTTTAAGAGTAAAGTACCTCTATATTTCAGAATGTCAAAAATTGTTATTGTGAAAAGTTGTATGGAAATAAATACTATGTTTTAATACGCAATTACATACTTCTAACTGAAAAGAAAATTGCAAATTTTTCTCAAAATACGGATACCCAACACCAATTTATTACAGTTATCATAACTATTTTATTATCAATTTTACGAAAAAAACTTATTCTTCATAAAATACTTTACTTGGTTTAAAATGCAAGATGCCACTATCACATATTAATTGTTTTTTAATTTATACGAGGTGTGTCAAAAAATATGATTTCGCTTAAGAATTATGTACCTTTACAGTTCACAATATTTCAATTAGAAGGATGTAATTAAATACTGAAACATTGTTTTTAACTTCAAACAACTTTTCTTAATAACAGTTTTCGATATTGTGAAATATAAAGGTACTTGAGGTACTTGAGTTACTCTTGAGCGAAATTCATATGTTTTGACATACCTCGTATAAAATTAATAACATTTGATATTTAATGGTAGCATCTTAGACTCTATACGATGGTGAGCATTTTATGAAGAATAACTTTTTTTCGTAAAATTGGTAATAAATAAGTTTTCAATAGGTTTTCAATAAGTTACGCAAACATATTGTATAATATAAGAGCTAAAAAAATTTTTTTAAAACATTTATCATTGTTTAAGCTTGTTATTAAATGTTTTTTAGGTAAGTTGTACAGAAGAAAGTTTTGATGACTCTGTATAAAAATTTTTTTACTAATAATTTTCTCTTTTTGTGTTACATTTTTTTATCGTTCTTAATTTTCTCAAAAAGAAGTTGTTTATTTCTTTATAAAGTAAAATAAAGTGCATTTTAAAGACAACATAAATTAGGCTTTAAAAAAAACATATAAAATTGTAATATATCCGTTTAAACTTGATACGCCAGGGAAATATGGAAAGGCAAAAATATACCATGTTCGGGACACTCGCGTCTAGAAATTATAAAATTTTTGGCTCCTTGGCTTCCACAAGGTCAAAGTTCTGACAGTTCTCTTCGAATGTAAAGTAAAATGCCGCGAAATTCAAATATGATTAATATTGCTTTCAGAGTAATCTAGATGTTATTAATAAACTTTCCTACAATATTTTGAGGTTATGATTATTGTTTATTGTTAGTTATCTACATAAATATTATTTTAAAACTATTTCCGTTAAAATAGGAATATATTATTGTATTATTTCTTGTAATGTTAGATAGATTCGACATAATTGCACCCAACAAACGTTCAAGTGTATGGCACTACGTAATAAATGTTCCAAAAGGTTCTCTAAATATTTAAATTTAAAAAGGCATACCACTAAGTTTCATACAGGTAAGGACAAAACTAAAGCAAAACTATTTAGTGCTTTTTGGCTATTATTCAGAATCAATAGGGGACATTATTTTATTTTGTTTCAGAAAACATAAAGTAGCTGACTAACTAAAATTTGCCCATATCAATGCAGTGCATGAATGCCAGAAAAATTGTTCACACTTACAAACTATTAGAAAACATCAAAAAATTCATACAAAAGACATTGATATTGGAAAAAAACAAGGAAACTTCAGGTGCATATTGTGTAACTACGAAAATTCTGTAAAATCCAATTTAATTCTTCATTTTGAAGAATATCATGCTAATAAAATAGAACAACAAGATCTTCACTTTTCTAGTGAACTGGAATTTCAAAAATCGAAAATTGACTTTAAAAAAAATAAGAATTGTCTTTATATGTCACGTACAGTCATCCATACATGGCTGCAGAGAGCAAACAGAGTTATATTTGTAATCGTTCAGGCTTTTATGTGAAAAATAAGGATATGCAGTATGTATTTAAAACCTCAAGGAAGCAAAAAAAAATAATGGAAAATGCCATTCTTGATTGAAAGTTAGTATTTTACCAGAAAACGGCACTGTTAACATAAATTTTATACAAACTTACGTTGGTCATGACAATGACATGGGTCATTTAAATATTACTAAAAATGAAAAAATGAAATAGCTTCTAAAGCCTAAAGCTTCTAAAGAGATTCTGTATCGAATCTGGAATCTGTAATCTTCTGTACAGAATCTCTAATATCACCTAATACGGAAACCAGAGGAATTTTAGAAGCAGTTTTGCTAGCTATTTCTATTTTTTATTTTTAGTAATATTTAAAAAATGACCCAAGTCATTGTCATGACCAACGTAAGTCTGTTAAAATTTATTTTAACAGTGCCGTTTTCTGGTAAAATACTAACTTTCAATCAAGAATGGCATTTTCCATTAATTTTTTTTGCTTCCTTGAGGTTTTAAATACATACTGAATATCCTTACATTTTTTCACATAAAAGCCTGAACGATTACAAATATAACTCTATTTGTTAATGCCCTCTGCAGCCATGTATGGATGACTGTACGTGACATATATAAAGACAATTCTTATTTTTTTTTAAAGTCAGTTTTCCATTTTTGAAATTCTAGTTCACTAGAAAAGTGAAGATCTTGTTGTTCTATTTTATTAGCATGATATTCTTCAAAATGAAGAATTAAATTGGATTTTACAGAACTTTCGTTACAAAAACTGCACTTACAGTTTCCATTCCTTTTTCCAATATCAATGTCTTTTGTATGAATTTTTTTATGTTTACTAAGATTTTGTAAATGTGAAAACTTTTTGAAACAAAATAATATCGCCTATCTTTCTGTATACAATAATAGCCAAGAAGCACTAAATAGAAGTTTTTTCCTTACCTGGATGAAACTTAGTGACATGCTTTTTAAATTCTAATATTTAGAGAACCTTTTTAGTTTTGAGACATCTGTTACAAAATGCAATACATTTGAATGTTTTGTTGTGTGCAATTACATATTTGTGGAGTTGATCTAAAATTACAAGAAAAAATACAATATTATGACAATATGTATAACAAAGAGAAATCTTTAATATATTCCATTATATATTCCTATTTTAGCAAAACTGGTTTAAAATAATAGTAGGTAATAGTTAGTAAATAATAATCTTAACCTCAAAATATTGTAGGCCTTTTTATCTATATACTAGAACTAGATTATTCTGAAAGCAATTTATGATATTATGCCTGTCTTGTGTTAAAAATTTTCAATTTTTTTTAATCAAATAAACAAATTTAAACACAAACATTTTTTAAATCTTATTAGTGTTTGAATCATGTTTGAATTTCGCGGCATTTTATTTTACATTGGAATAGAACTGTCACAACTTTGACCTTGTGGAAGCCAAGGAGCCAAAAATTTTATAATTTCTAGACGCGAGTGTTCGGGACACTTGAGCAGAGAGGTTTCAAATGGATTTTTTGGGTACTATATACCTAAAACATTATAAATACAAAAATACCCGTCACAGTTCGGACGACAATTTTAGTTATTAACAAGTAAGTGTCAAAAATGGCAGGTAAAAATAGGGTAATTAAATATCTTATTTATAGTAACCTTCTTTTAGTAGATCAACAAAGGTTTAAAATGACAGTTTTTTAATTTTGGTCCGATCATTTGTTGATCCGGAAATTTCAAAATAAAACTAAAATTTTGAAAATACAAAATTTGCTATAACTTTTGCGAAAATGACCTTAAGGTTTTCATATTGAACTAAAAGTTGAGTCAAACAGTCCGTATAATGCACAAGAAATTTTAAGATGATTCGTCAATTAGTTTAAATTTTATTCAATTTGTTTATCCCAAAGAGCTTTTTTCAATGTTGTTCAGAAAATAGTAATGATATAGCAATTCTGTGGAAACCACATGAAAGAAGAATAGTTATATTTTCAACGGATTTAAAAAATATCATTAAAAAGTAATTTTTATCATTCCGAAAACATTTTGCTAAAGAAGAGACATTTTTGGCTTATAAACAATTTGAATAACTTTGTTAATATTGACTGTAGACTAAAACTACTTTAGGCTTTAAAAAGCTGGTACTTTTACACGAATTTTCAAAAAAAAACTTTTCGCCTAGGTAATTACGGTCAAAATTCCACTTTTTTTATCCATTTTTTTTATTTATTTCCCAGCTACTTGGTTTATAACAATGAAGCAACTTAACTAACGCCGTTTTAAAGTTCAAAGTATCTAGTTTATATATAAAAGTTTGAGTAAACTTTGAACTTTAACAGAGTGGTTAATAAAGCTTTAAAAATTACGTCCTAACGAAATCGATTCGTAGTCGTTGGAGGGGAATTATTTAAACCCGTGCACTCAAAAAATGAAAATGATTCTTCAAAAATATGCTGCGATTAATATCTCTGGAACTCGTTGATGGATTTTGATCATAATTTTTTTAATTAGTATTTACACTGCTACAGGAAAATTTTATGTATATAGATGTAACTGAGAACTAAATATTAAAAGTGCCTAACTTTGACCACAATTAACCTAGACCAATAGTTTTTTTTGAAAATTCGTGTAAAAGTTTCAGCTTTTGAAATGCCAAAGTAGATCTACTGTCAATATTAACAAAGCTATTCAAATTGTTTTTAAGCCAAAAATGACTATACTTTAGTAAATTTTTTTCGAAATGATAAAAATGACTTTTTATTGATTTTTTTAAATTCTTTGAAAGTATAAGTGTCCTTCTTTCATGTGATTTTCACATAATTACTATATCATTATTATTTTCTGAACAATAACATTGCCAAAAAAAGCTCTTTGGGATAAACAAATTGAATAAAAGTTAAATTAATTGACGAATCCTCTTGAAATTTGGGTATGATATGTACTGATTGTCTCAACTTTTTATGCAATATGAAACTCTTAAATCCATTTTCGCAAAAATTATAGCAAATTTTTTATTTTCATAATTTTAGTCTTATCTTGCAATTAGCGAAGCAACAAATGATCGGACCAAAATTCAAAAACTGCCATTTTAAACCTTTCCTCGCCTACTTAAATATGAATACTCTAAATAAGATATCTAATAACCCTATTTTTACCTGCAGCTATTTAAACGAAAAAACTGACCCTGACTTGACCCTTATTTATTAATAACTAAAATTCTCCTCCAAACTGTCATGGGCATTTTTGTATGTATCATGTATTAGGTATATAGTACCCAAAAACCCCATTTGCAACCTGTCTGCTCAAGTGTCCCGACAAAAACCTTATTTCTCTGGACTATGAATAATATCCTCTTAAAGTGGTACTAATTCTGTAAAACTACGAAGTTTTCAAAAATTACATTTTTTCAGATATCATTTGAATTAAATTTTTATATATTTTTTAATGAAATATCGTTTAGTAAGATGTTTGAAAAGTCAGTTGTGCAAATTTTAGAGCTTTATAGGTAAAATTTTATTAGTTACAGTCCTTTTAAATTAGTGAAATTAAATTTGATCAATTAGTTAAAAAATTATAATAAATTAACTCAAACGCGCGCTGCGTCGAACGCTACTATGGAGTGCGCCAATGTTTGTGAGTGGGGTGACTTGAGCGTTATAAATAAAAAATTATAGAAGCTGTAGAATTAAGTTTTGGAAAATCTTTATATGTACAGTATGTCCTTGTAAGTTGTATCCATATGGAAAACTTTTTTATTATTAATTTTACGAAAAAAAGTTATTCTTCATAGAAAGCTCTGCATGGTCCAAAACCTACGATTCAACCATCAGATATCAAAGTTTATGAATATTATACGAGGTATGTCAAAAAATTTGAATTTCACTCAAGAGTAAAGTAGCTTTATTTTTCACAATATTGAAAATTGCTATTATGAAAAGTTGTTTGGAAATAAAAACTATATTCTAATATGCAATTACATCCTTCTAATTGAAAAAAATTTTTTTTTCAAAAATTATGGATAACTAACATTATTTTCAGTAATTTTAATTCTAATAACTCTTTTATTATTAATTTTACGAGAAAGTGATTCGTAATAAAAAGTTCTGCATGGTCTAAAATACTCTAAAACCTAAAATACAACCATCTTATGTCAATTTTATACGAGGTGTGTCAAAAAAGATAAATTTAGATCAAAAGTAAAGTACCTTTATAGTTCAAAATATTTTAATATGAAGGATGCAATTACATACTGAAACATGGTTTTTAATTCTTAATAACTTTTCGTAATAACAATTTTCGATATTGTCAAAAATAAAGGTATTTTACTCATGAGCCAAATTCATATTTTTTGACATACCTTGTATAAAATTGATCAAATTTGACATTAGATGGTTTTATTTTAGGTTTCAGACCACGCAGAACTTTTATGAAGAATAACTTTTTTTCGTAAAATTAATAATAAAAGAGTTATCAGAATTGAAATAACTGAAAATAATGTTAGTTATCCATAATTTTTCAAAAAAAAAAAATTGCAATTAGAAGGATGTAATTGCATATTAGAATATAGTTTTTAATTCCAAACAACTTTTCATAATAGCAATTTTCAATATTGTGAACAATAAAGCTACTTTACTCTTGAGTGAAATTCAAACTTTTTGACATACCTCGTATATTATTCATAAAATTTTATATCTGATGGTTGAATCTTAGGCTTTGGACCATGCAGAGCTTTTTATGAAGAATGACTTTTTTTCGTAAAATTAATAATAAAAAAGTTTTCCATATGGATACAACTTACAGGGACATACTGTATAAGTTTTTTGTGTAAAATTTTCTGAACCTTTCAATGGTCAAGTCAGTTTGTTTTTTAAAATTTATAATTTCGTAGGTATTTGGTACATTCCATGTCAAATCACTCAGGCAAAAAATTTTGGATCTCCGATTTGTCTGAAAATTGGTATATAGCTTCTGCGGGACGTAAAAATAAGATATTTAAGGTCAAAAAATCTTTTTCTTCTTTTTTCTCAAAATGTTATTTTATGCGATTTTACAGTGATTTGGTGTTTATTTAAAAAAATTTGCATTTTCTGTCGTAAAGTATCAATGAAAAACATAATATTTTAATAGAAAGGACTCAAAAATGTCATTATATGGCATTATAACAAGTTATTTTGAATCAAAACAAGTTTTTGATCAAATTTTATAGTGTAAAAAACGTTAAAATACCGTTTTTACATTTTTCTCCATTCCCAAAATACATCATCATCGATTTGGCTGAAAATTTTCCCACAGATAGCCAAAAGATAGGACTTTAAGTGGTTAGAAGGATTTTAATAATA
This sequence comes from Diabrotica virgifera virgifera, assembly GCF_917563875.1. Taxonomy (NCBI): domain Eukaryota; kingdom Metazoa; phylum Arthropoda; class Insecta; order Coleoptera; family Chrysomelidae; genus Diabrotica; species Diabrotica virgifera. The sequence continues at coordinate 86,224,843 of NC_065446.1, read as the reverse complement.
TTATAATACCAAAAAAGTTACATGCAGTAATATCAGACTCAAAAGTATATACATATTAGTCCAGTCGGGATAGCATTTGACCTTGAATGCCGAGCTGCCCAAAATTTTATTTTTCTGATCTTTAGGAGAGTCAATAGTAGCCTAAATTAAAAATCACGAATGAATTCCTCCGTTACGTTAGCCGCCATCTTGATTTTAACGGGGAACCTGTTTTGCTCAATATCTCCGTCATTTTTAACTTTTCGACAAAAACGGTAGGAACTGAAATTGTTCTAAATAAATCGTATTTTCAATTATTACATTTTCTTTTAAAGAATTTTTGTCGTGAGGTCGATATTTTCGAGTTAATTATATACAGTAGACGCCTATATTTTTGACTATAATATTGCATGTAACTTTTTTGGTATTGTAATATAATTCAAATCCTTCTCACCACTTAAAGTACTATGCTTTGTCTATCTGTGGGCAAATTTTCAGCCAAATCGATTGTGATGTATTTTGGGAATGGAGAAAAATGTAAAAAACGGTATTTTAACGTTTTCTACACTATAAAATTTGATCAAAAGCTTGTTTTGAATCAAAGTAACTTATTGTAGTGCCATATAATGACATTTTTAAGTCCCTTCTATTAAAATATTATGTTTTCCATTGATACTTTGCGATAGAAAATGCAAATTTGTATAAATAATCACCAAATCACTGTAAAATCGCATAAAATAACATTTTGAGAAAAGAAGAAGAAGAAGATTTTTTTACCTTAAATATCTTATTTTTACGTCCCGCAGAAGCTACATACCAATTTTCAGACAAATCGGAGGTCCAAAATTTTTTTTGCTCCAAAATTGAGTGATTTGAAATGGAATGACCCATTTAAAAAACAACTCATTTCGCAGTTCATCTGTTTAATAAAAAGTGAAGCGCCCACTTTTTTAGTAGAACTTTTTGATATGTTGTTTATCAAACATTTCTTAATGAAATTACAAAAAGATCTATCTTGTTTGATTTTTTCCGTAAGCAAAAACTCCATTGACTCCCCTACATAGCTTAGGTGTTTTAAACCTTTTTACGCATAAATTTGTAATGAGTAACTAACTAATTATTTCTTTCCAACAGTTCTTAATCTGTTTCGTCTTAATGTTATTCACGTCCTGTTTAATTAAAAATATTAATATAAAAGAAAAATAGTTAATAATAGAAAGACCTGTAGGGTTTGTTTAACTAAAAAAATTTGAATCCTTTATTTCACCTTTTAAAAAAACAAATTTATTTTACTAGTTTAATTTCAAAGCAAACGTATTTTTAAATATATGTTTTAAATAAAAAGTAGAACAAGAGCTTAGCTCCTCTTAAGAATTGTACAAAAAGTCATAAATTATTTAAAATTATTGTGAGCTTCACCCACTCCTGTCAATATTAATTCAAAACTTCCAGAAGCTTTCAATAGTTCGACGTTTTTCGTTGGTTTAATAGACAAGAACGCTATTCATTAAAAACTTCCCCAGAATTTTTCAATTCACACTGGAAAAATTAGACAGAAATTTTCACGATTCTAAATGAAGGAAATATGGACCATTAGTCGAACATTTTTCCACTTTCAAACTTTTCACGGCTTCCTCTTCTCTTTCAGCTTGGTCGTAATGATAAATTACTGCATACCTTTCAGAAGATTTCAGTAGGTGCTGCAAAGTGAATTTCTGCTATCCTGCTGCGAGCTCGCAAAAGTTCTAAACTGTTTATAATATATCCGCTCTTCCTCAAAGACATGTTATGTTAACTGGCGAGTCTTAAAAAGTTTGATACGAGTTCAGGCCTGCAGATTTCCACGAGTCTGATTGTACTGTTTATCCCGCACAAAGGCTTTCTGCTATTAATATAAAAGTTTACACGGTCAGATTCACTGACAGAATATGGAACAAGAATAAAAACCGCTAACCGCCGTAAAAATGGGTGACGCATACAATATTCAAGCTACAAAAGAGCTGATATGAGTATTACGTGGCGCGAAAATGTATTTTAATTTTGATGGAAAATAAAATTCTAGTTTTATTTTGAAAGATTTTTTCATAGTACAGTCGAGCCCGCTTATTGGAATAGTCTTTGTACCAGGCAAAAATATTCTTATAACCGGGATATTCTAATAACCGATCATTGGTGGCTAGTCGAAATAAATGTACCGAATATACGTAATAATATTATTTACATACTATGCCAATGTGTAGTTTTACATACTACGCCAATATGTAGTTTTACATACTATGCCAATATGTATATCATATATATACCTACATAATCAGTATATGTAAATGTTTTTAGGTCTTTTTACGTCAATAATACAGTAGTGTAACTACTACTACTTATCTATGTATGTGTTAAATAGCAAATTACATTATATTATGTATGTGAATGAATACAGTAGCAGTAGGTAATTAATATAAAATGTATGCAATATGTAGATATGTAAATATTTTCTTATTAAAATGCATATAACAAAATTACTTATTTTTTCTTGAGAAATTATCGGTAATTATAGTTTTTTTATTGTTAATCCCTGTGGTCATCCTTAATCCATTGGTTGAATGGAACTTTTATTGGCGGCAAGAAATGGATGAATTTAACAAAGCCATAATTCACATCTTTCAAACAAGTAGGTAAATACTCTCTGGGTGAATTCTAAATAAACTGCTTCTAACAATTTTATAGCAGGCAACAGTGCCTTTGTGTAGACAAATAAAAACTACTTTATGACCCATGCATTTTTCGGCCATAATATCGAATTGGTAGGTACTCCTAGTAATAAATATTTATTACCCTAATAATATCTAATCCAGCACTACAGGCCTTGACGACTGACCATAATTCCAAACATAATTTAAATTTTTAGTAAATTGTAAAAAAAAATATTCGTTGTCCTGCAAAATATGCTAATAAGCGGTATTATCTAATTAGAACCTATTCCAATAAAAGGATAAATTTATTAAGGAGTAAATGGAAACGTTTCGGGAACTCGAATTTATATTCCATAAACCGGGATATTCCTATAACAGGGATTCTAATAAGCGGGTTCGACTGTATTTGCTAAATTTGAAGTAAAACGCGCCACAAAAGAGTAACTTTGATACAGTTTGCATTTTGAGGCTCTTTTGTGGCACGTTTTACTTCAAATTTAGCAAATATTATGGAGAAAACCTTTCAAAATAAAACTAGAATTTTATTTTCCATCAAAATGAAAATACATTTTCGCGCCACGTAATTATCATATCAGCTCTTTTGTAGCTGGAGTATTGTATGCGCCACTCATTTTTACGGCGTTTAGCGGTTTTTTATTCTTGTATCAGGAGTTTTTCAAGTATTTTATAAATTAAATGTATAAAGTTAAATGTAATGTTTCTCGATTATACGTTAATGGTTATAAATGGTCACCTTTGTCGCATTCTCTCCCAAATGATCTAGTAGTTACGACACCAGACTTTTGATAAGACAATCCGAGTTCATATACCAGCCATCCTAATAATTATGGCAGACAAATGAACTCGAATTGCACGATCAATCTCAGCGTCGTAACCATTACAACTACACAAACCATTTCAGCGATAACGGTTGAATGGATTATACTTTTGGAGCTCGATTACTTCTGAACGGCTTAACCGATTTTGATCATTAAACATGAGAAAACATTATACATACATATCCACAAACATTTTCCCCTTTTTAAATAAAAATTAAGTCATAATTCTGAGCTCGGTAACTTTTTAATGGTATAACCGATTTTCGAAATTAGACATGCGGTGGAAAGGTGATGATTAGTACTACCAGAAGCCGCAAAGGTTGGACTTATATTATTGAAATTTTTGGGAGCTTTGGGGACGAGAACAAAAAATAGACCCTAAATGGGAAGGGCCGTAAAATCCACATAGTTCAGAGAAATAAGGAAAAAAATATATCCTGTTGGTGACACAACCCTCTTCAGGCCGAAACCAAATTTTTTGAGTAGTATGGACATCTATATTAATAACCTTTGTGTTACCTGCAGCCGATCAAAAAAACGGTAAATTTTCGCTTTTTTCGTCTATAACCAAAAAGTTAAGTAATTTGAACAAATTTGAGAGTGAGGAACTTATAAATCGTATAAAAAACTCCAATATGGCGTTCGCTGAACATGTTTATCCTTATTGGCTGCTTAGAAAATTGCAAAATAAGTCATAAATTTTAAGTTTTTATAAATATTCATAACTTATTTAAAAATTAACTTAGAACACTCCTATTACACGGAGTACTGAGACTTTTGGTGCCTAAATTATATCCTAAATTTGAAAGCAATTGGTCAAACAGTTTAAAAGTTATTTAATTTGTTTACCCCAAATCAATTTTTTGCAACGCTATAAGTCAGAAAATGATGAAGTTACACTAATACTTTGGATAGTTTATGAAAGAAGACAATTTATACTATTAATTTAATTTAAAAAAAATGACAAAAAATAATTATAAATACTGCAAAATTATTTTGCAAAAACATGTGAATTAAAAAAAGGGGGGCTAACTTCGCCCCTAATTGTCCTAGGACAATTGTTTTTCTTTTTAAATGTGTATAAAAATTCAGTGTTTTCAAATATGAAAAAATAATTTTTCTACGGGTAACGGTTAAAAAGTTATTCTAATTTTTTATAAGTAAGCAAAAAATCTACGTGTTTTTGCAAAATAATTTTACACTGTTTAAAATTACTTTTTTGTCATTTTTTTTTAATTAGGTCAATAGTATAAATGTTCTTCTTCCATAAACTGTCCGAAGTCTTACTGTAACCTCATAATTTTCTGACTTATAGTGTTGCAAAAAAATAAATTTGGGAAAAACAAATTAAATAACTTTTAAACTGTTTGACCAATTGCTTTGAAATTTAAAATATAATTTAAGCACCAGAAGTCTCAGCAATTCGTGTAATAAGAAGGTTCTAAGTTAATTTTTACATCAGTTATGAATATTTATAAAAACTCAAAATTTATGATTTATTTTGCAATTTTCTAAGCAACCAATAAGGATAGACATATTCAGCTAACGCCATTTTGAAATTTTTTAGACGATTTATGAGATTCTCAAATTTGTTTAAAATGCTTAACTTTTTGGTTATAGACGGAAACAGCGAAAATTTACCGTTTTTTTGATCTTCATTTGTTTATAACTATGTATATCATCAAAATCGGCTGCAGGAAACATATAGGTTATTATTATAGATGTCCATACTACTCAAAAAATTTGGTTTCTGCCTGAAGGGGGATGTGTCACGAGAAAAATCTTATTTCTCTGGACTAACACCCTTGGACCAAAATGGAGAGTTGACATATGGATGGACGAGTCTTTTCCTGAACTTTAAGATGGGATTTGGTCCGATTTCAATTCAGTCAGATTTAGAAAATCGAAAATTTCGTCTATATAATATAGTGTCGCATGTAGGGGTATTGTGCGCCACTGACGAGAACTGCCGTTCTCTGGTAATTGTCGAGTCACCGTCGCGTCGGTGAAACAGATCTTTATGCGCGGAACTCAAATACCATGTAATATGTTTAGTTGGAAGAAGCTGCCATTGAACAATGAAATTTATTAATTAAGAGGCAGCATCAGCCCGCGGAGAGAACGCCTTCCAAGATTGCAGCTTTAATTCTGAATAATTTGTCGAGATATTTGGCATACATATTTATTGTAATATACAGGGTGATTGTTTAGTGGGGTTAAGCTACGTAGAGTTAATAACAAAAATTTTAGCCAACTTTGAGCTTTACATTTCAAAATTAATTGGAATGTTACAGGGTGTTCGATACCATAGTGGCAGACCAAACTTTTGATTTTTTTAAGTGGAACACCCTGTATTTTATTTTATATTCGAAATCTTCCGAACTTCTCAATTACAAAAATATACAGGTTTGTTACGTTATACGTGGTATTTAAAAGTTATAATCAATTTTATATGTAAGTCGTAACAAGTTGAACTCACTGTATAAATAAAAATAAGCACAAAAGAAATGGATTATTGAAGCCATATTTTTTTATTTGTTGTCAAAATTTTCATACATGATTGACATTGCTAATTTATATTGAATACAGAGTGAGTCAAAACGTCTCTTATTTGAAAAATTGTTGTCAAAACATTGTAAAATATCGTACCACGTGTTTAGTAGAATAGCCATTCTCTTATTTGAAAAATTGTTTACTGATTTCAATTCAATTAGTAAAATTTTTTTTACCAAAAAAGTTCTTTTTTACAAAACGCTGCGGTCTCCTTTTGCTTGCGGCCCTAGGCCGCGGCCTAGTCGGCCTAGTGGTAAATCCCGCACTGCACAATGGCTTTCTGCTATTAATATAAAAGTTTTCACAGTCAGATTCACTGGCAGAATATGGAATTGCCGAGTCGGTGAAACAGAGATCTTTATGCGCTGAATTCAAATGGCGTGTGTAATATGTGTAGTTTGATGAAGTGGACCAATGCTCCCATTGAACACTGAAATTTATTAATTAATATTATCACAGCTGGTAATTTCCCGACACCGGATATTTCAAGAAGTATTATTAAATAAAGATATAAGATAGACTTTTACCGTTCTCTGTCACGTGTTTCAGGGTCTACCCATCATCAGAGATATTTATAAGATGACTTTTAATAATTTAATAATATTGTGAATAATATTTGAAGGTATTAATGAATCATTTGACTTGCCTTTTTGGAGGCCTTAGTTCTTCTTCTTCATGTACCATGTCCTTTCAGAACATTGGTTACCATCATAGCTATCTTAATTGTATTAACTGCCACCCTAAATAGCATGCTTGTATGAAAACCAAACCAATATCGCAAGTTCTTCAACGTTCTTCTTCGTCCTGGAATGCGTTTGCCTGCAATTTTTCCTTGCATAATATATTTAGCAGTAACCTATATTTGGGAACTCCGCCTGCATGACGGCTGGGCGAATTGAGTAGTTTAGCTGTTATGTTGCCGGTCCCAAGCCCGGAAAAAGGAGGAAGGGGGAGGAGTAACAACTTCGTAAAAAACCAGGGTTCATCTGGCCCGGATAATAGCACCCTGTAGGGGCCCCTGCCTAGGGTACAGGCGAAGCTGCTGCCTTGTAGTTAGATGCTGAACCATCAAAGGCTAGAGGAAGAAAACCTTGACAACAAATCACCCGGTCCTCCAGGTTGGGGGTTGAGGCATTGGGCTAACTCCTCAATACTCAGAAAAATGTAGAAATGTTAAAAAGCCAAATCTACAGCCTCGGAACCGATGGAATACAACACGACGACTTAAGCTACGAAAATGGATCAAGAATATAGGAACATGGAACGTACAGGGTCTCTACAAAAATCAATGAAGTAATGCATGAAACAAAGAAGCTCAATATGGACATAGTGGTGTTAACAGAAACCAAGAAAAAAGGTACAGGGTCAGAAAACTTAGGACATTACGACCATTTCTATAGCGGCATATCAAAAGAAAAAACAGCACAACAAGGAGTCTCAATAATTATTCGTAAAAGCTTAAGAAGATATATCACCACTTGGGAAGCCATAGATGAAAGACTAATTAAAATAAACCTGAATATACATGGTCATAAACTAACAATAATAGGTGTATATGCAGTTAACGACGATGCACTGGTTAACAAGAAAGAAGAATTCTACGAGAAACTAAACCGAGAAATAACATCGATAGGATATACGAGGGAATTAATATTGCTTGGAGATTTTAATGGCAGGGTCGGAAACAAACAAAACTGTAAAATAGTTGGTCCTTACGGAGAAAACATAACAAATGACAATGGGACCAGACTCATCACAATATGCGAACAGAACCAGCTCCGTATTACAAATGGATTCTATCAACATCGAGAAGTACATAAATACACATGGGGACAGAGAATAAGGAATCTAAAATCTATAATAGATTACTTGATTGTACGCCAAAGATCAAATCTTAAAATCTACGACGTAAGAGCTTATAGAGGTGCAGTTTGTGGAAGCGATCACCATTTCTTAAAAGCAAAAATAATGTTTTTAAGAAGATGCCAGAAGGAACAACCAGTAGTTCGCTCAAAGATGACAGAAGATGTAAGATATAATCTTATAAGCCTCGAACAAGATAGTGTAAAATATTGTATCAAAACAGACTGAACGAGAAGCTTGAAAACATAAATTTCAATAACATTGAAGACCACTACAATTACATTAAAGAAAGTATTCACTCTGCAGCAAAAGAAGCCCTTGGATATTACGAAAAGAAAAACAAAAATACTCCATACTGGTGGGATGAAGAAATAGACACAGCTATAAAACAAAAGAAACAAACGTTTGAACACTATTTAAGTGCAAAAACAGATACCAATTGGCCTAATTAAAAAACCATCAAGCAAAGGTAAGACAAATGATAAGACAGAAAAAAAATGAATCCTGGGATCAAAACTGTCAAAAAATAAATACGTATATAGGAGGAACCAGAAGTACAGAAAGCTGGAAACTTATTCTTAGGACCAACGACAAGAAAAAAGATTTAATCTCACCAATTTCGTTAGAAACATGGCACATGTACTTCAGTAAACTGTTACAAGAAGATCGAAGGGAATTCAAAATAAAAGAAAATAACCGAAACATACGCGTCGAAGCATCTCCTATAAGAATTACGAAAAAGGAAGTAAAGCATATCTGTACTTCACTCAAAAACAAAAAAGCACCCGGACCTGGCAATATACCCTCAGAACTAATAAAATATGGAACTCAAAAACTATATGAGCACCTGACAATACTCTTTCAAAACTGCATAAACAAAGTAGAGGTTCCAGCTGAATTTAAAACCTCTACCATTTTAACTTTACATAAAAAAGGAAACAAACAAAACTGCGACAATTACCGTGGAATAGCAGTTACTAGTACCATTAGTAAAATCTATGGGAAAATGGTCAAAAATAGAATAGAAAGATCTGGAGAATACACTGATCTGGAGGCAGAAGAACAGGCGGGTTTAGAGCTGGTAGATCGACCATAGACCACCTTTTTTGTATCACTCAACTTATAGAAAAAAAGGTTGCTGTAGATCAAGAAGTCCACTTTTTGTTTGTTGATCTAAAAAAGGCCTACGATAGCATCCCCCAAAACAAGTTATGGAACACTCTAAGACAAACGAACATCAACTCAAATCTCATAACACCAGTGGAAAAACTATATGATAACGCCAACGCTAAAGTTAAAATAGGAACGAATGTTTCCAAAGGTTTTGTAGTAGACAAAGGGCTGAAGCAGCGATGCTGCCTATCGCCGACACTTTTCAAAATATATCTGGAACAAGCATTAAAATTTTAGAAGCGGAAGTGCAGCGGCATGGGTATACAATTAAATAATAACAACCTGTACACTCTATGTTTTGCTGATGATCAAATTGTGATTGCCAACGAATATGACGATCTGGAATACATGACTCGGAAATTAATCGAAGAGTACAAAAAATGGGGATTAGAAGTTAACATAGAGAAAACAATGTACATGAACATCGGTGGCAACGAACAGAATCTAGTTTTAAACGACGGACAACACATTAAGTACAACAATAAATATTCTTATTTAGAAGTAGAAATCACGGACGACGGCAAATCAGATCAGGCTATAAAAACGAAACACTCAAGGTAGAAGGGCCATATCTCAACTAAATAGTATTATTTGGGATCAACATATATCAAAAAAAATAAACATCGAATATACAACACTATTATAAAGAGCATAGTAATGTAAGGAAGTGACGTGTGGCAGTTAAAGACAACTACTGAAAGAACACTACAAGCCACGGAGATGGACTACTGGAGACGTGCCGCAGGAAAATCAAAACTCGAAAGAATTAATAACGAACGTATACAAGAGATTATGGGAGTCACACATACGATTGTCGAAGATATAAGAGTACAACAACTAAAGTGGTATGGACATGTGCAGAGAATGCCAGAACACCGTCTGCCAAAACATATTCTAGATTGGTCACCACATGGAAGGAGAAAAAGAGGCCGACCCAGAAAGAGCTGGAGAGAAGGAATAGACAGAGAGATCCGAGAGAGAGGTTTAGAAGAAGACCTTTGGGAAGATAGAGATGCATGAAGATTGGGCATCGGAAGACGTCGGAGGACGTTTTAAACCGATTATATATATACCTATATTTGGCACCCCTCATTACATGTCTGAAATACTCCATCTTTCCCTGCTTGATGCTTTTTATAAGCTCAGTAGTCTTGCTGAGACGTTTTAGTATTGTGGAGTTTCGAATCTTCTCCACCCAGGAAACTTTTAAAATTCTTCTGTAGTACCACATTTCGAAAGCCTTGAGGCGATTTAAATCGATTTTATTCACAGTCCAGGACTCTACACCATAAAGTAAGACCGAGAATACGTAGCAGCGAAGTAGGCGGATCCTCAATGCCAATTTTAGGTCTTTGTTACATAACACCTTGGACATCCTTCTAAAAGCGGCTCTGACCTGCTCTATCCTAGCTAATTTTGCCGTGACTTTCTGCGTTACTATTTAATTGCTGTCCAAGGTAAACGATTTTATCAACTTGCTCAAGTTTGGTATTATTTACTTACTTACTTGTTAGGCCTTAATTGTATATATAAAACAGATTGGTTCCTTATGTGAAAAAAGTCCCTTTTCTCTTTATTACAGAAAATATACTTTAATTGGATTTAAAATTTTCTTGGTACCTATACCTATAATTATATCGTCTTTCGTCTATCATAGAACCTCACTTTGACATAAGGACAGTATTTATTTGTCAGTAATAGGTAAACGCTATTGATCGGATAACAACCATTAGGTTTGCCTTGTGGTCA